>NC_056737.1:473998532-474093532 GCF_019279795.1 Protopterus annectens | reverse complement strand
AGTTCCCAAATAGAGCCACTCATAATTCCTTTTTACATAAATAACTCAGCAAACTATATAATGTAGCTAGCGTCAATGCTTTAAAAATTATTATTAAAGACAAAGAAAGCCAGTTACAGGTGCTGAAGTCTGAAATCAATTACATCAATAATTCCATCCTCCAGCACCCAGAACTGATTTTGTTCAAGCAGTTTTATGACACTATATCTCCGAAAATTATGAGATATACTGACACTCTTTTGAACAGGAAAAAACAGAAGTTAATCAAAGACCCAACAACAATACTTAAATGGTCTGGCTTATCCTGTTAGATCGTTTACTAATTCTGTTTTTTCAGTTGCACAAAGACAGATGAATAGTTTTTACAGTTATGACAGGAATAAAGTGAATCCTGTTGTTAACAGGAACTTTTATGGACATAATAGGTTTGATAATAGGAAGGGTGATAACGTAAATGTACGACCTGTTTATAGGAAGGGTGCTAACTTGATTGTAAGACCTGGTGTTAGAAAGAATTTGTGCATAAAAAAACGATCGTGAACAATAAGCCCACTCCTTTCAACAATTTTTTGAGAAACAGAGAGTTTCTTTCTCGCAGGTTTGTCACCAACTGTCGATCCTGTTCCCCGATACTTGACCCAAGCAGCAGCAGCAGAAGAGTTAACACAAGGCTCACTAATTCAAAGAGTACAGTGTTTAATATAGACAGGGGTTACGTTATTAACTCTAATAGTGCGCATGGTCACAATGACAATGAAGTTACTGCTGCACCTTCTTTAGTTACTACAGAAACTTTGCATTTGAGCCTGAATGGAAGTTTGGCTACTAACCCTGTGTCTAGACCTTCTAACATGTCTTTTTCAACATCTACGAACTTGGTTCCCGTACATCAGTCACTGGCTAATGGTTTTCCTAACCAACCCACTGTTCCTTCCTCCCCTGATTTAAGTGTACATAGTAATTCAGTCGTCATTAATGATGGGAACAGAGGTGGAGAGTCTTTTTACAGGAAGATTGAATTTCCCATACTACAGTGATTCCTCTACAAGACACCAGAAATAAGTATCCAAGGAAGAATTTTTTCATTCACCTAAGGCAGATGGGTACAAGAAGCAGTTGCAGATAATCCCTGGTTTTACTTCTGAATTGTCAACCCATGGGCTTTTTCTACCTGGGCAGACAGTAAATAGTCATAATGATATAAATAAGCAGAAAGATTTTTGTCCATTCTAATACTGAAGTGACTGTTTCCCCTGTTTGCGAGTATGCTAACTCTAATTCTCTTGTTGGCTCACCATCTTTGGCAGTCAAACTCAATGGGTCAGAAATGTTACATAATGAGGTTCCTATTGTGGAATTAATGTCTCAGTCTCCAAACAAGGGTTTAAATATAGTTTCCAATAAGTTAGATTGTGTTCAGAAAGCTGTTAACATTGATTTTGTTGAATCACAGAGTTCTTCAGGTGGTTTTCAGAGTGTGAACACACATTACAACAGTGATTCTAATTCTGTTTTTAATCTTTCTAGTAAACAGTTAACTGTTAACCATCTTAATTTCCTGAACAGAGGTTTATTGTTTATCCCCTCACAAAGAGCGAATATTTCAAATGTTTTGTTAGACCTTAGGTTATTTACGGGGAAACTTAACTTGAAATTAAATTTTTTATCTAACGCTCCTGACTTGTAGAGTTCCCAGGCTTCCTCTAACAATATGGATATTGCACAGAGTAGGCATTCATTTGATGTTTCTGCTCCTAAGAAAAAAATTACAACCTTCCTTTACACAACACACTTTACACTTTCCTTAGGGTTTGTGAAATGATCGTAGGAAAGCATTGATGGCTAAATCTGATGTTAGATGGTTTCATTTCACAGCTCCTGAAAGAAAAGCATTAGAAGAATTAGTGAATGACAGAAGTTTAAGAATCATGAAATCTGATAAAGGCACCGGGATTGTCCTTATGGATACTAACTTATATATTAAAATTAATGAAGAACTGAATAACAGTGATTTTTACGAGAAAGTTCACTTAGACACTGTGCATAAACAGTTTGAACACATAGATAACACACTAAAATCTTTACTGCAGGATCTAAGCATTATGAAGGAAGAGTTTTCATTTATGCTAACCCCCACACTTAGTCTAGCGAAGTTATTTGGCATCCTGAAAATACACAAAAACACAAAAAAAACCCTTTTAGATTGATAGTCTCCAGCAAACGGTCTAAGACTGAAAATATTTCTCAGTATTTAGATTTTGTTTTAAATCCAGTAGTGCAGGCCACTCCTTATTATATTATGGATTCATGGGAATTTTTGAATTTGTTACATGAAGTTAACTTGTATCTTTCTAACAGTATTTCAGTCACCTTGGATGTGGTAGCACTCTACACGAATATTCCTCACAGGGAAGGCAGGGATTACATTAAACATTTTCTGTACAAATATGTTAAGTTCCACAGAAATAAAATTGACACCCTTGATACCCTTATGTCTTTAGTATTAGAAAATAACTTTTATCAATTTAACAATAACATTTACAGACAACTTAGAGGAGTGACGATGGGGTCTAAGATGGCCCCAGCATTTGCTAATTTGGTGTTAAGCGAGTGGGAGCCTGATACTTTGATACACCTACCAGATTTTCACTTAATTAAGGTGTATAGGAGGTACATTGACAACATCTTTTTTGTTTGGGAGGGGAGTGAAAATCAACTTTCTTTGTTTATTGAGTCCCTCAATGACAGTATTGATTTCCTGGAATTTGTGTTAGCTGACAAAGGGAATTCTGTTTCTTTTTTAGACATTAACTTGTCAGTAGACAGAGAAACTGGTTCCTGTTCTTCCAGGGTACACAGAAAACACACATTCAGGAACAATTACCTGAACTTTAGTAGTCAGCACCCGTTCTTTATGAGAAAGAATGTGGCTGGAGGACAATTCATTAGAGCTTCCAGATTGACTACTGATGACACAGATTTTGAACTGGAATCAGATTATATTACGAAGTTATTTGTGGAAAAGAATTACCCAATTAATTTGTTAGTTAACATTATAGAAGAGATTAAAGTTAAAAGGCACACTATTTTAAGCCTATACTTACTTGTGGTTTTCTTCCTAACTACAAAATTGATTCAGTATCTGATCGCACTTTGAGTTTTTCTCTACCAATCAGTAGAGACATGACATTATTAAGAAATATTATAGTAGACAACTGGAGAATTATTTCTAGTGACCCTAATTTAGTTACACTTTTAGGGGATAATCCTAGTTTTTCTTTTAAATGCGCTAAAACACTGAAGTCAATTTTTTGGAACAGAGATCCTCCTTTCTTTTTGTCTTCTGCATCTGACTTGTCTAAACCTCCTGGCATGTTTAGATGCAATAAACGTATCTGCTGTGATTACATTTACCTAGGTAAACAGTATATGTTCTCTCATTGTAACCTCATGTACACATTTTCTAAGTATTTTGATTGTAACAGCAATTTGGTGGTATACTGTCCTGTATGTTTAACTTGTCAATGTTTTTATATATGAAAACCTGTTTGAAAGCTAAGTGATAGGATCAAAGGACATAATTTTGCCATAAGGAACAGGGATTATATTAGTGCCTTAAGTAAACACAGTCTTTTGTGTATAGGGTTCACTAAGTTTGTATTTTTTGTACTCGAGCAGGTTAACAATTTTTTTGGGGACGCTGATAATCTACTACAGGTGCAGGAACTCAAGTGGCAGCTGTGTTTAAACCCAGAATTCAGACCTGGGTCAATGATACATCTAATTTGAAATGTGCCTTAAAATGGTTCAACTAATCTTTTAACTTTCAATATTACTGGAAAATAGTTAATTGTATTTTGTCTTTGCATACACACATTTCTTATTTTTACTGCTTTTTGAACTAATTATCTAATATTTTTGCTTTACTCATGTTGTTATACTTCTGTTAGAATAACATTTCACATCTGATGTATTCCATTTACAGTTAATGTATTCTGTTTTGAGAGAATTAATTGGACTGAGCAATACTGTAAATAATGTACATATTTAACTATTGGTGGAATTTGACTAATCAATATTCATCATTCTTTCAATGTGATATATTCTTTTGCTCTTGTAATTTGATGCATCTGAAGAAGTCCTGATACATAAATAAAAAGGATGAAAGCTAAGCTTACTTGAGTGGGGTCATATTTATTTTATTTTTTTTTCAATATACTATTGGTTCAGTTTAAGTAGCTCCTTCAATGGTATTGGAAGTATTTATATATATATATATATATATATATATATATATATATATATGGGTCTACTTCATTTGCCCTAACTTCCAATTGACTGACACCCATTTGACTGAGACCAAATAACTGAAATTTCATTTGACTGACAAGTATTACTGACAGTCTCCAGAGCACTGTAAGGCAAGTAAATGGAATATGTCCCCTTCCCCACTGTAGTGCAACCCTGGAATTAGAATATATAGTTGGGGGGCACAGCTACACTTACTTTTGTTTTACTAAGCAATATTAAAGCAAAACCAAACAATATAATATGAAATTAAGTGGGGGCTTTGCCCCCCACCCCCCATTGTGGGAGGCTGTGCCCCCCACACCCCCTAACTATATATTCTAACCCCAAGGTCGCACTACAGTGGGGAAGGGGACATATTCCATTTACTTGCCTTACAGTGCTCTGGAGACTGCCAATAATACTTGTCAGTCAAATGGTGTCAATCAAATGAAATTTCAGTCAAATGGGGTCAGTCAAATGGGTGTCAGTCAATTGGAAGTTAGGGCAAATGATGTAGACCCATATATATATATATATATATATATATATATATATATATATAGGGGCAGTTGTAAACAAATGCTGTAAATGTTGAAGAAATCCTATATTTTTTATTTTTTTAAGACATTGATAATATATATTGTGATGTAAATGAAACTGTTTCTTTAGGACTAGTCAGGAACTGCTATGTATTAGACACAGGAGAGATTCCTGCGGGTTTTTACTTGATGAGTCATTTTTAGACCAAGTCTTTAATTCAATTTGATATAAAAGAAGGGCTTATCCAAGCCATGGCAAATTTGTTAGAGTCCAAGTCCTGTGTGCCAGATTCGTAGAATCACAAAGGTGAGGCTCATTGTCCAGTGTTTGATGATGCCTTAGTTAGAAGTATGCCCTTCTACATGGGGAAGGATTCTCAAGAAGGAAAATGGTCTCCAAATGCTTAGAATGCGAATCTCTAAGGAAAGTATAGATGTAACCCTGAAGTGGTGCATCCTTAGTGAACTTCTGGTTCATTTGGAGCATTAGATGGACCAAAATTTTGTTGTATGCATTGTATTTCTTACTACAGGAGAAAATATAGAGAAATTATAATTATTTTTGTTGGTGAGATTTTATACTGCAGTATTTGTAAGGCAGCCTGGAACTGTGAGCTTGAATAAAAGCTACATTTCCATTTTGTTTACTTCTGTGTCGAATGCCATGAAAATACCACTGTATATGTGTGTGTGTGTGTGTGTGTGTGTGTGTGTGTGTGTGTGTGTGTGTGTGTGTCTGCATCTATACCAACTTCTGTTATATACCACCTCCTCAACAAACATACTACCATCACTCAACTCTTTACCCTTTTGCTTTATTTTTGTAATATTCTTACTGGCCAACAACACAATTACACTGTCACAAAAATTGCCATTGTAAACTGTAAAGGTAGTGGAATGCAATTACTGACTGTCCATAAACTAAGCATTTTTTTCTTTCATACTGGTGTCTTATTAATGTAAAACTACACTGTGGAAGCATGAGGTGAGCACATCAAGCACTTCTGCATCCAGGATGCATGCAGACACCACAGAGTGAGCCAACAGATAGAACTGCAAATATGGCTTTTTAAAGAACATGTCAAATATTTTCGTTTTATTGATGATCTTGTTTTTATTTGTAAAGGAGGTCTATCTGATGTTAACCAGTTTGTGGAAGTGATGAAGAATAATAAATGTGAATTGTCTTTTGGTGGTGTGCAGGTGGGTAGACATGTTACATTTTTAGATTTAGATTTATTTGTAGGGGAAAATAATGTTTTATGGACATCTGCACACAGAAAATTTGTAGATGGCAATCAATATTTGATGGGCACTAGCTGCCACCCGGCTCACACCATAGCTTCTCTCCCTTATGGTGAGTGTTTAAGGCTTAGACGACTATGCACTAATGATGACAATTTTAATATGGAAGTTAATGTTATGACTAATATGTTTATTTCAAGGGGGTATAATGGACAAAGTATTCAGGTAGCTGTTGATAAGGTTACTAATAATTGGCCTAAAATTAGCATAAAACATGATACAGTAGGCGAAAATAGAACATATATAATAGGAATGAAAAAAAGAATGATTTGTTTTGTGTCTACTTATGGGGCTTTCAGCAGTATTTTGATTGAGTTGGTTAAATGTTATTGGGACTTTTTATTCAAATCTGCTGATCTGGCAAAGTTAATTTCCCCGTTGTTAGGTATTTCTTTTAGAAGGGGAAGGAATCTGAAGGATATTTTAGTTCATAATAGGTTTAAATATCCTATTAATGTAAATAATGTTCAAACTATGAATGTTAAGGGCACTATGTTATGTGGCTATTATAATGTCTGCTGTTATGTTGTGCAGACTTTTGGATATATAAATGGTTATGCATTTTGTGCCAATGATATGTATAATTGTGAAACTGAAGGAATTATTTATGCCCTGAGATGTTCTTGTGGTCTTGTATATATAGAAGAGAGTAAATGTAAATTTAAAACAAGACTGCAAGAACATATTAGGAACATTATTAATCGGAAAGAAGATAGTCCTATGGCTAAGCACTTCAAGCAGGTTCATGATTCTAATCCTGATGGCTTAGAAGCCACAATTTTGGAACAAGTGCACAAAGGAGTGTATTCTGATCAGTTATATAAGAAAAAATTGTTATATAAAGAAAATATTTTTATCTTGAAATATGATACTTTGTCTCCTCGGGGTCTTAATGTTGAGTGTAACTAGAGGTTTTTAATTTAATTTAGTATGTTTCTTTAATTTCTGTGTCTAGTAGTAATTCATTAATGTAATTGTATATTTATTGGTTAATTGTTTTATTGATTAGTGTATTTAATTGTGATGAGTTTGTAATGTTTTATACTCTTTGAAGGCATGTGCAGAAGCAGTAGAGGTGAATAAAAGACTGTGTGGATTCCTGCCTGTTGCTTTCTTGCATACAGCATTTATTTTCTTGTCATTTTGTTGAGCCAACAGATAGAACTTTAAATATGACTTATTACCTGGTATATTCTGTATGATGTATTTCTACAAGAAAATAACAAGTTTAATATCAAGAATGAGCCTGCCCTCTGTTAATTGATCTTTCCATTGAAATGAACTACAACTGGTGAAGCATACTTCAATTAAAAGTTTATCACTCATCAACTAACCATTGTCTATGGTTCTTTTAAAACCAAAATAACATGTCAATATTAGCAAAACCTGGTTGCTGGGATAGATACTAGCATACCATGCCTATTCCCTCCTCCAACATTACTGAACTCTAGTTTCAGGACCAGGTACTTGGATATATGTTAGGCATGGTTGCTTCCCTCCATAGTTCCTGTTTTCCTACCCAAACACATGTAAAAGATATACAGAAGAGTGCAAAAATAAAATCTCCTGCCCATAAATATATATGAATGTTACTTTCACCTTGAAATGACTGTGAATTTGGAATTCAGATTTTGTGGAGAGAAACTAAAATTACTATTCCTTAAATAAGCATTTCTAAAAGCATAACATTTATTAATCAAATCAAATGTAATTATTTCCTAAAACAGAGGACATTATCTGTAAGATAACAATGAATACGTTTGAAAGTTAGAAAAAGAATCAACTAAACATATTAGAAGCACTCACTCATTTTTTTTAAATAAGAAACATTTTTATTAAATGATCATGTATGACATATGCAATCTTACATTTATCTAAATGAAAATAAACCATATCAATACAATAGCAGTTGCAAACATTATACACTACAAACCATGCCAACACAACTGTAGCTGCAAACATTATACGTCACTTATAGTAATCCAGTCATTGTCAGTCAATCATTACAGTTCCTGCCTTCTTTTAAACCTCATTCCTCCTCTGCATGTATATAACTCACACTTCCGATTTTTTTTTCCTATGTACTTTGTTCCTACCCTTTTCTAAAGTTCCCAATTCCAGTTGTTTTATCTCTGTTACTATCTTCACTACTTCTAGTAAAGTTAGTTTAGACTTCGATTTCCATTTTCTAGTAATTGCTTTTGGGCAGCCATCATAATTACACTAAGTAAGGCCTTACTATGTCTAGGCAATTTCAATTCTGTGCCATAGCTCAAAAAATCATTTCCTTAGTTACACCAATTTGCTCACCCAGCCTCTCTGACAGAGTAGTCTACAGAGAATCTTTAGTCTGCCAACTAATTACACTCTCAGAAAATCTATTCCCAGTTACCTCTTTCTTCCCCATCACACCTCCAACAGTTGCTGTCTACCTGAGGAAAAATTCATTAGAGTCTACTTGGGGTATAAACATTCCAAGCAAAGATTTTAATTCTTTTAGACTTTGTTGCATATTTGGGAGACATACATATATCCCCCCATTGTTTCTATGTGAATTGTTATCTAATCTCCCTTTGCAATCCTTTTTAACCTCCTGTGATTGCTTATAGTTATCATGCAGTATTTTATATGCTGTACTAATTATTCCTTTCTTAAAGGCAACTTCTGTTCTAGAGTCTACTAAAAACTCTACCAGTGATGTTCTTTCCTTTAGGACCCATCCCCCATTTCTTTCTGTTTGCCTATACTGTGACATCAATCCTTGATGTGGAAAGTAATCTCTAACCTTCAGTCCAAATAAGTTATTTGTATCTTTCCATTCTACTACCTTTTCCTTTCTAGTTATTTGCTCCCAGTACCTTGGTTCCTTTGCCAGTTTTCTCCAGTAAATTCCACCCCCTCTTACCTGTTGTCTGTATCCCTAATTGCAGTCATCCCTGTCAGCAAAATCTTTCTCCATTCCCATGTTGGCTTAATTCTTAGTATACTTTTTGGTACTTTATGAATATAATATTCTGTATTATTATTGTTGTTTGCCTTAAAGTCCTACATCCAAAATTCCAGTCTCTCCTTGTTTCTTTAGCTTCTCCCCTGTTTCATCATCATCTTTTTCCACTTTGAATTATAGTTTTCTGCTTGTGCTATGTATAGGAGCCTTAACCGTATTGCTCTGAAATATCCCTTCAGATTGAGTAATCCCAATCTGCCCTGTTTTATTGGAAGAATAAGCTTATCCCATTTGACTCTTGCAGTCTTCCCCTCCCAGATAAAATCCTTAGCACTTTATTAATTGCTATCCGGAACTTCTCCTCTGGTTAATGAAAGTATGCCTGACTTGTGCATAAGATTAAAGGGACTAAAAACAGTTTAACTGTTTGTACCTTACTATCAATATCCATATAAAAGAACTTCCATTTTCTCAGTTTTTTGTATTATCTTTTATTTAGTCTTTTCCTACATATCATTAGCTGTCACATTAGAATGATTTTTAATCCATACTCTTAAATACTTCATTTTATTAAGTTCCCATAAGTATGGATATTGCTGAACCAATCTGCATGTGGGTACATAGTTTGCCACTGTTGCCTTTGTTTTAGCTTCATTAATTTTGTATCCAGAAAAGATATGAAACTGTCTCAATATGCTGCACAGCACTGTAATATCCCTTTCTGTTTTTCTCAGGTATAAAATAATATTATCTGCAAATAAAACCATCTTTTCTTGAATACCATACCAATTATATCCTTGAATTTCTGAATCCCTTATTTTCTTTCCCAATGGTTCTAAATAGAATGCAAATAACAAAGAAGAGAGAGAGGACAGCCCTACCTGGTTCCTCTGTTCAAGCAGAGATTATCAGAGAGGACCACACCCACTTATATTTTCGCCTACTATCCCTCATATATCCTCCTAATCAGCCTTATAATTTTATCAGGGAATGCAAATGCTTCTATTGCTCTGCTCATAAAGTCCCAGCTTACACTGTCGAATGCTTTTCTGCATCAAGACCCACCAACAACAGTGGTGTTTTCTTATCTTCTGCTTCCCTCTGGATCATTAGTGTTCTGTTAATGTTGTCATATGTTTGCCTCCCCTCCACAAAGCCACATTGATCCATATTTATCCATTTTGGCATTACTTTTGCCATTTTTTAGCCATTATAGACATAATCACTTTATAATCATGGTTTAGTATTGAAATGGGCCTGTATGAAGCTGGATCTGATGGCTTTTTATCTTCTTTAAGTATTACAGCTACCACCGCTTTCTTCCAGGATGTTGGTGTTTCTCCTCCTTTTAAAATACTGTTAAACAAAACCTTCCAGATCTTTATCAGTTTTTCTCTCCTAGCTTCCAAGCTTCCACAGGGATACCATCTATTCCTGGGGACTTTCCTGTAGATTGGTTATACATGACCATTGTTATCTCATCTCCTTCTATACTGTTAGTAAGTGAGGCTTCTCTACCTCACACCTTGGCATCGCATTTTTAATTCTTCCATAAACACTTCCATTCATATCTTTTCTTGATTTCCATTATTTCTCTGCTTTATACAGATTTTCATAGAATTTCCGAAATATTTCTAATACTTCTACAGGGTCCCTTGTTATCTTTCTTGTTATACGCTCCCTAAGCTTGGTGACAGCCCTTTCTACTTTCTTTTGCCTGAGTTGTTGTGCTAAAAGTTTTTGTGCTCTACAGTTATTATCAAAAAAACAGTTGCTAATGGCAATCTTTCTAAACTTATGCATATTATCCATATTATCAAGGTAATCCTTTATTTTCTGTTTAGCATTCTGCAGTTGCTCCTCCTCTTGTTCTCTAAAATCCCTCCTATTTTATAGTACTTTAACATTTGTCAGTCCCTCTAAATAATTATTGTCACTTCTTAACCATATCTCCCTTCCTTTTATTTCCACCCTATTTTTAAACTCCACTTTAATTTTTCCCACTCTTTAGTTATATTTTCAGAAGAAATTTCTATCTTCTCTAATTGCGCCTCAATAGTTTCCACTACCCATTCCTTAAATTCCTCTTTCTTCAACAGATAGGTGGGAAAGTACCAGTTTCTCATTTTTATTTTATTACCCTGTTTTATTTATTTAATTTATTTTAGTTATTATTGGAGCATTACTCTGTGTTTTTATTTTAGTTATTATTGGCACATGATCTGAAATAGTTATAGGGTGCATATCAAGACCATCAATTAAATGCATATGTTCCTGAGAAATGTAAATTCTGTCTAGCCTAGTACAGTTTTTGTATCCTGGGGAATAATATGTAAACTTACTCTAAATTCCTAGTACTGAATTCACATCTTCCATGCCAAATATTTTCATAAATTTCTTTAAAAATATACCCTCCTTTGTTATATTTTTCCTTCCGGCCCATAGACACAGCTTCACTATTGCAAATCAAATTCCAGTCCCCAACTATAAGTAATATTCCTTGCTGAAAGCTGATTATTTCTCCTAGAATTTTCTTAAGCTCCATTATAGCAGTTTTTGGTGGAATATAAATACATGTCATTGTAATCCTCCTCCGATGCCAGTAGCTCCTTAGTACCACAAATCTACCATTATTGTCTTTTTTATCCTCTTCTATTACTATTGGAGCTCCTCTTGCAATTATATAATTACTCCTCTCTCCTTTTCCTCCAGGTATTCCGCTGAATAACCATCCTGAAATCCTTTCTTTATCAAATTCACGTGTTCAGTTCTTTCCAAGGGTGTATTTCTGTAGCATAAATATTTGTACTCTACATTTTTAATATAGTTCACTACTCTTTCTTTTTTGTATTTATCTGTAAGACCATTCACGTTTAAAAACATTATAGAAAGCATTATATTCCTGAAATATTATTATTCCCACATTTTATGAATAACTTTTTTGTTAAATGTCTAGTTTCGGCTTTTGTGTTAAATGCATGTACTGTTTGGCATGTTATTCTTTTATACAGTTGTTTCTTGTCATCCCCACTTGCCTATGTTGCATCTTATAGAACTTTTTGTTTTATTGAAAACCCTCAAACACACACACACACACACACACACACACACACACACACACACACACACACACACACATACACACACACACTTGAGCTAACCAAAAATATTATCCATGCTAAGATGCACTGTGTAGCCTGTGGTTCTATTAAGTGCTGTCTGGTTTTGTCTTATCTGTAAAGCTGTCTTAGCTGGGAAACACATGAATACTTTCAGAAAACATTTTCTCCAAACCATTTCTCTTTATCTGATTGTCTGATAGAGACATGAGAATCAGACAAAAAACTGTTTACAAGACAAAAGCCTTATAATATTCAATATTCTTTTTAATTTACTTGTTTTCTCATAAAACTTGTTACTAGATTAAGCTAATGGCCTTAATACAGTCATAGCCCTATGCAAGAATGAGAAAAAGCACAGTAATTTTTCTTTTGTATTAACCAGATTTTTTTTATACTGCAGTGCCTACATTTCTTAAAATTGAACAAGGAGAAAGAGAGAAGAAGGGAAAAAGAAACAAAAAGAAAAAAAAAAACAGGAACACCGATTTACATTGTATCCCAATTACATTTAAAAGTAACTGAAAAAAAACTTTACTTTATAACATGTAAAGAAAACCATGCACCATTTAACTGGTACTATTAAGAAATAAATTATTACTTACAGTCAACTTTCTCCCTCCTCTTCCCCTCTCCTGAGTATTTTTTGAACATTAATGACATGAAGTAGGGCATATGCTTTAGAGTCCCCTACAAGTTTAACACAGTTAAAAAAATGTCCAATATTTCCAGATTTTCTTGTTCTATCATGTGTCACAAATATAATTATTGCTTTGAAATCCCACTTTTGTCAATTTCCAAGTTACTGATTTTATTCTCCAAATGTTAATGCCATGAAGTAGGGCAAGTAGAGTCCCCTACAAGTTTAACAAAGTCCAAAAAAATCCAATATTTTCCAATTTTCTTGTTCTATTCCTGTTTATCTCCTTCTACCACACCCTGCCCCTGCTTCATTTATAATGTACTTTCAATTCTTCTAGTAAACTCTTGTGCTTTTTCCCTCTCTCAAGCATTTACAGTTGAAATACTGGAAGAGGTTTTACTGGCACAATCTCTCCATGGTCTTTATTACCAGAGGAACAAGAAGCAGAATCTTCTTCTGTTCCACAGCTCACTTTTTGTTGGACAAACTTTTGTATTTCTTCCTTAGCATGTACTTCATCAAAAATTTATTTTGTTCCTCCAGGGAAACATATTTTGAAGTTAGCTGGGCACAGCAGTTTGACTGTCATGCCTGTGACATTCCCTGAATAATGGTATAAATATACTCCTCTTCTGCCTGGTGTACAGTGAGAAATCATTTTCCTCAAACACTCTGCTGTCTCCCACTTTTAGTATTTTGTCCTTTTGCCACAGTTTTGTTAGAATCAGCACCTTCTGCTGGTAGGATTATTCACAGGTTCATAGGTAGGGCTAGGGGCTGGCAGGGGGCCATAAGCCTAGCCAGCAAAGGTTCCCTTCGTACGCCACCCACAGAAGTGATCCCCGGGGTGTATTTCCTATTTCCCATCCATTCATCAAGATTTTTCTTGAAAAGTGCTAATGAAGAACTTTGCTTGACATAGATGGGTAGCCTGCTCCAGAGTATGGGAAGTCTCTTGGGCAGGAATCTATCCCTATCCCTACAGCATATCCTGTTTATTGTGGTGACAAGGTTTAGGTCCCTAGAGCATGTAGCTCAGAGGGATTGGGATTTCTTTAGGTGTAGCATGTCCAACGGCTCTGGGTTTGACATAGCTTTATATGTTAGGCAGAGATCACCTTGGAGTAGGTGATATGCTATGGAGTAAAGCTGGAGTTTTTTGAGGTGGTCAGTGTAGGGCATTTGTTTGAGGCCAGTAATCCTCTTTGTGAGGTACTTCTGTGGCCTTTCCAGCTGCTGCAGATGTCTTGTGAGGTACATTCCAAAAGGGGCGTTGTACTCTATAATGGGTCTAATGAGTGTCGAGTAGAGGGGAACAATGACCTATTTTTTCCTGGATGAGAACCCTTTTATAATGAGGTGTGCCATGTAGAAGGACTTCCTGACTACTGTGGTGATGTGACTATCAAAGGAGAGACTACTGTCCCCCTGGGTCCCAAGGTCTCTTATCACACATTCAGCATTAAGTAGATTGCTGCCTATGTTGTATTTCATGGTTACAGAGTTTTTACCAAAGGGGGATAACACTGCACTTTTTGGCACTGAGCTTGAGGCCATGGCTCTGACACCAGGCATCTGTCTCAGTGAGGCCCTTTTGTAGGATGTCCACATCAAATGGGGACTTGACTATGTCTGCTAGTTTGCAGTCATCTGCGAACTTCATTAGACAGAGGCCTTCTGTGTTATCCTGTACTTCAAAGAAGTAGATACCAAACAGGAGAAGTCCCAGGATGGAACCCTGTGGTACTCCACTTGTCACTGCTTTGAGGTCAGATTTGGAGTCTGCAACTTTTACAGTATGGGTTCTGTCAGTGAGCCAGTTGGCAACCCATCTTGTGGTGTAGGGATTTACACCTAGTTTAGTGAGTTTAGCTATAATTCCAGAATGGGGGGTGGTGTTGAAAGCCTTGGCAAGGTCAAGATAGGCTGTGTGAACCTCCTTACTCTCATCTACGGCTTTGGTGACTGCCTCAAAGAAGTCGATCAGGTTCAGGAGGCATGATCTGCCTTTCACAAACCCAAACTGGGTGGGATCCAGAGTTAGGAGGTTGCCAATGTCTTTGTTTATGAGTTTCATGATGATATGTTCCAAGGCCTTGCAGACCAGGATCAGTGGTGGCTCCCCCTTTGTGGAGTGGGATAAATGTTTCTGTGCACCATTCAGTGGACACAAAACCTGATGCAAGGCTATTATTGAACATGGTGCTTAAGTGGGGAGCCAGTTTGTTCTGAAGTTCATGTAAAATGCAGCCAGGGATGTTGCCTGGTCCCATGGATAGTTGTGATTACAGGGACTTTGCATTCTTCCTGTAGAGATATGGGCCCTTTAGAGCACTGAACCTATCTGCCAGGATGTTGGCAATATCAGTTGGTTCTGTAATGTTCTTGCCTTTGTGCTGTAACTCAGAGCAGATCTGGGTGTTGCCATTGAGATTCTTGACATAGCTATAGAATGCTTTGTGGTTGTCCTTGGAATTAGTGGCGATTTTGTTTTCATAGCTAGCTTTGGAGAATCTTATAAGGGATCTCAGCTTCTTATTGAGACTGACCAGGGAGCTCCTCCATTCATGGGATTCTACTCTCTTTTACAACAGTTTCTTCCTTCTGTTGTATAGTTTGTTTATGGCAGGGGACCACCAGATTGGCTTCCTTTTTTTTGGAAAATAACGTCTTGGTTCTGTTTGGGATAGCATGATCCATGCACTTGTGTAAGTGCTTATAGAGTGCATTTGTGCAGGATTCAGCAGTTGTAACTATTGTCCATCTGCATGGGTGTTATGAAGTTCACCACTTCTGTCTTAAGAAGCATGAAGTTGGCTTTGGAGAAGTTTTTTACGTGGTTTCCTTAATGGGGGGTGGGGGCACGATGTGGATCTTTACTATTAAAGGTTTAGGTTGTTTTCTCATAGTCAGGTTTGGAACATGCACACTATGTGCCCTTTCAATTAACAATTCCTGTTGTGGAATACTAGTCCAGTTGTTCATTTGTACTTTCATAAAATTAATACACTCTGTTCCTCCCAGCTTCTCAATACAGCAGAAAATCTCAGGTTTTCCCTGTGTGCTCTGTCCTCTAATTCTATTATTTTTTGAAACATCTCTTCTTGTTCAGTCTCATAGTTATCCAGCCTTTTTTTCATTATGTCCTCTCGGTTTTCCATTTTTTTCACCTTATGTGAATATCTGTTTAAAAGTTTCTTCCATTTTTCCAACCTTTTATTGTTTGAGTTGATATACTCCATCAGTGTTTTGTTTATTTTAACCAGGTCTGTGTGCAGTTGTCTTGTGCTTTCCACAAAGTTACTGGAAGTCATGTCTGGAGCTTGCACTGCTTTTTGCTGAACAGCTACAGTTCTTTTCCCAGTCTGTGCTTTTTTTTGTCGGCTTTTGTAGCTGATTTTCCTTCAGGTCCTCTGTATTTCTTTTTTCCTGGCATCCAGGCAGTGGACTTACTAGCCAGTTACTGAAATTTACCCAGAAATCTAGGTTCACTTGGTTTCTCTGCTAAATTTTTGTTTTTGCACTGGGAGAACTAGAATTAAGCTGTTACTCAATGTGCAGCCATCTTGGAAGTCCTCACTCATTTTATTTTAATAAAGTTTTAATGGTTTCCTCTTCAAGCTTCCAGTCCAATTCTTTGCCATTTTTACTAGGCTTTGCTTTGTCTCTAGGCTGATGTACCTTTCTGGCAACTCTGTGTGAGTTACCTGAGCAATGAAGGGTAAAAATCACTACTGGTTTCCCTGCAACATTTACAGTTGTTGTAATTATGAACACAGCAACACCAGAAAGCAGTAACACTTAAATGTACATGTCGTCAATGGTAAGTCACAAAACCTGATCTACAAGTTTGCCAGTTAAGTAGCATTACTAAGAAAGAAATTGAGCCATTAACTGGAAGTTCATATACAGTAGCTCTTGCCAGTTTACCAGAAAACAGCTTAATCTGAAACTGCATTGTTCCTATCATAGTTTAAAATGGTATAATGGTATTCAACAGCAGACTACATTTACCTTTTGTTTGAGGCTATATTAACTTTATAAATTCAGTGACACAGAGAGAACTTATGCATATTTCTTGCCTTAATGTTATTATATACAATTATGCACATTACTTGATCATTTCCTCTGACACCAGGTGGTAGCTTTCTGGTATAGAACAAATGCTTTGCTACTGCACAGGAGTTATCAGCTGAGATCCAAAACTTCAAGCTGTTCCCAAAAGACACAGAAACAGAATTCTGTATGCTCATGCAAGTAGGAAAAAAAAATCACAAAAACAGCTTTAAAGATTACTAACCCCAGTGGCTAGTGTTGCTGTAACAGTTTTATAATTATTGCAGTGGTGCAGCGGTAGCATTGTCACCTCACAGCAAGAGGTTCTCCTGTTCGATTCTTGGCTGGAGCGCCTTCTGTGTGGAGTCTGCATGTCATCCTCGTGGTCGAGTGGTGTTCGAAAGACATGCATGAATGGGCATGCCTTCATTGGAGGTTGGGCATTGGGCTGGCACCTTGGCACCATAAAAATCGATTGCCAATCATTAGCGGACTGGAGTTCTGCTATGGTGACCCCTAACCAGGAAAAGCCAAAAGAAAAACAACATTGTTCTAACAACGTCCCCCAAAGCACTGTAATGCTCCAGCAGATAGATTGATGGAACATACTAGGGAATTGAGTCATTGATCACTAATATGATTTGTGCTTTGCTTTGTGTGCAGTCCTGCAAAGTTAAAAAATAAATAAATAAATAAGCATGGGCCTATTTCAGAGTGTGAGTTTGGAGCTGCAGCTTCATCAGCACCTGTCTTAATCCAGCTGTGCCTATATTCATTCACTTCCTATCTTTTCACTCTCATCACTCCTATTATCATTTCTTAAAACTCATTAAATACTTAATTAATTTATCTGTTTATCTTTTTTTCATTTTTTACGTATGTATACATGTATGTATTTATTTTGAAATAATAAAAACAACAAATGTACATTTTGTGCCCTCCCACACCCTGCAAATAATATATAACAACTCTGAGATTGCACTATTGTGGAGAAAGCGGTAAATACCACAATCTACATTGAAGTGCTTCAATGGAAAATTTACCCTGTTCCTCAGCATAATGTGATCCCGGCTTACCCTTACCCTTACAGAAGCCTTTTATAATCTGCACTCCTAAATACTTCATCTTATTGTGTGCCCATAAATATGGGTATTGCTGAACCAATATGCATCTGGGCACGTAATTTATGGCAATAGCCTCAGTTTTATCTTTATTTATTTTATATCCAGAAAAGATTCAAACTGCCTCAAAACATTTCACAATACTGAGAGGTCCTTTTCTGGACTTATCAGGCACAAACTAATGCCAGCTACAGATAAAGGCAACTTTTCTTAGCATTTGTTTTTTCATTACTTTTATATCTTGAAAATGATTGAAACTGTCATAGAATATTCCACAACACCAAATTGTGCTTTGCTGGATATGTCACATAAAAAATAAGATCTGCAAATAAGGCCAACTTTTTTGACTGACATACCAGTTACATCCTTGAATTTCTCAGTTCTTTATTTTTGTATTTATTTTTTTGCCAATGGCTCTAAATATAAAGCAAATAAAGGGGCAAGAGGACACCTCTGACTGGTTTCTCTGTTCAAAAACAACCTATCAGAGAGGAGCCCTCCCACTTTAGTTCTTGCCTCTGATCATTCATTTATCCTCCTAATTAACCTTATTACTGTATCAGGGAATGCAACACTTCCATTGCTCTACTCATAAAATCCCAGCTTACTCTGTTGAATGCTTTTTTTGCATCAAGACCCACCAACAATGGCAGTACTATTTTCTTACATTCTGCTTCCCTCTGGATCATCATTGTTCTGTTAACACTGTCAAATGTTTATCCCTACCCAAAATCACATTGATACAGATCTATCAATTTTGGCAACATATTTGCCATTCTTTTAGCTGCTACAGATATAAAGACTTTATAATCATGGTTTAAAATTGAAATGGGTCTATATGAAGCTATATCATTACCATCTTTGGTTAATACAGCCACCACAGCTTTCTTCCAAGATATTGGTGCTTCCCCTTCTCATACCTCTCAACCTGGAAACATCAAAAATCTAGACAAAGGCCCATGAAAAATAGGTACAACTGGCCAAAAACCTGGTCACTGATTGCCATAAAATTTGTGTGCATAATTATGTAATCCACCCACTAGAATGGATTTGTGGGGTACCAACATCCAAACACAAATTGAAGAACAGACAAAATATTAAACAATACAGAATATAACCAGAACAATAGTGTTTTATATATATTAACATTTGAACTTGTATAAAACTAAAATACGATTTTCTTTTATAAAAATAAAATGAACTGCTACACTAATATTCAAAAACACAGCCGCGGTGGTGCAACGGTAGCGTCGCCTCACAGCAAGAGGTTCTCCCGTTTGATTCTCGTCTGGAGCACCTTCTGTGTGGAGTCTGCATGTCCTCCCCACGGTCGAGTGACATTCGAAAGACATGTGTGAATGGATGCACCTTTGTTGAAGGTTGGGCATTGGGCTGGCACCTCGGTACCATAAAAATCATCTGCCAATCATTAGCGGACTGGAGTTCTGTTGTGACGACACCTAACCGGGAAAAGCCGAAAGAAAAACTACTAATATTCAAAAACAAAATATAACTAGAACAGTACTGTTTTATCTATATTAACATTTGTACTTGCACAAAATGTTGAACTTGTATAAAACTCACACACATTCTACACAAATATGTTCCCAGTCAGTCATTGCAATCCGGTAACCAAAAACACCTCTCTGTCTACAAACCTAGCAAATCTGCTGGGCACTGTCAGTACTCATACAAGGTTGCTAAGGCCTAGAACTCCTTACTTGTATCCATCAAGTCTATACCCTCGCAGGCTCCCACCCATCTTTCAAACCTGCTCTGAAAGGCTTCCTGGCTAAAATCTAGCTTTATTCTTACTCAAAACCAGGATAAACTATATCCCTAAAGGTGAATAAGTACCTTTTCATTCCTTATACCTCCTTACTCTCCCTTCTTCACTTACTTCCTTACTGCTATCAAATTATCTTTCCTGACTTTCTCTCTAAATATAGCAAAATGCAGATCTTGCAACTAGTCATGCCGTGATCAATGCTCTACCCTGGTAACCAAAATGTAAATATGTATCCACAACCAGTGCAAGGACTGGATTTTACTTTTTTGCCAAAATAAGAGCTTTCATAGAATTTAATTTGTTTTTGCTGTTTCATTTAATACTAAAATGTTCAGATACAAAGCAGGTCTTTTTTACAGTTATCAATGAAAAGCTGGGAACTATTTTTCGCTAATAACTCAGGACATTTTTTTTGTCATATTTTCCCTCAGGAACAGTTGTCCAAACAAGGATTGCCCTGCATAAAAATGGATAGCTGATATCTAAATTATAGTGGAATAATAACCTTCAGACAGGAACACAATGAAGGAATCAAAAATGAACAGGAATCCTATAACTGATTGTGTGCATGTTGGGGGATGTTTATTGGTCATATTTTGTTTCCAAAGTTCATGTTTTTTATGTCTCTTAAATGCCAGTTGCTCATTTACTTTAAATTCTAATACTTAGATGGCACATATATTTTGTTTGAATATTTTCAAGCAAATTACAATACTGGCTAGAACAATGAATCGTGGGTAGCACCATCACTAATAAGGAATACAATGCACAAACAGCAAGGGCAGGATATCAGAAATAGTAAGACAATAAAAGTCTTCAGAAAGTACAATAGATGTGAACAAGCTGCAACACTGCTAAGAAACCAGGAAAATATATGGAAATAATTCTAATTGATGTGATGTCAACGCATTGATGCTATGCCCACTTTGGCTGGCTGTCATAGTGCCGCAAGTCGTCATGGGCAGGCTGCGACTGTAAACAACTTTTTTTTTTCTTATCTCGTCCGAGTCTTTGACAAGTCTGTGTACCTCCTTCAATAAGTCCACCTAAGGGACTTACACAACAGATCATACTACTTACTATCCAACACAATATGGACTGTATTTTATAAACTTCAATATGCATCTCTCTCTTTCTAATCTCCCAAGCAGATCTTACAATCGGTTCATATAAATCAGTGCTCTATCCTGTAGAAAAATAAGTCAAAACAGTTTAAACATTGTCAGCTATTCATTATCAGCAAAAGAAGTTGAAGTCCGTCAAGGGACAAAATTACAAAATAAAAGAAAACAGGTGAAACAACAAGTAATATTCTCTGTGGAACTCGCTGACTGTAAGTTATATTACAGATATTGTAATAAACACAGGAAAGCACAACTACTCTTACTCAAGATCCAGTACAGAAGTTTGACTGTACAGCTAATCAACCACTAAAACTGTGTCCAGCCATGCTATATAGACACTTACTACACATTTGTTATAAAGAGCAAACCTATACCAAGGCAGACCTATGACTTGTTACCCTCTAAAAGAAGAATAAACATGTTGACTGAGAATCCTGTGAAGTTCATAATCAGCTATGACTTCGCAAGTGATTTTCACTCTATAAACACTCATCTTGAACGGTATCTAATCACCATATGTCAAGGAAAAAAAAAGTTTTCTAAAAAGTAATCACTTGAAAATATACTGTTTATGATAAATTTTCAAAGCTCAAACAAAAGATCCAAGTTCTACTATTCCAACAGACTGGATCTTCACACTGGAAAATAGACTGTTTAAAGTGTAAAGATCCAGTCTGTTGGAATAGTACAACTTGGTTCTTTTGTTCGAGTTTAGTTTGGTTCTACACTGTTTTTAAATTTTCAAAGCTGTCACATACAACTTTTTCATCTCAAAAAATAACGAGAGATTTTCAAACTGAATAGAAATGGCTTACAACAGGGTCATTGGCTGCTCTTCTACACCCCATAAAACATTACTGGTTATGCAAGCCTGTGAAATTACTCATTACAGACAGCAATATTTGAATTACAATACCCCTACCCTACCCTTTCACAGAAGCATGTATTGAAACATAAGCCAGTTAGTGTGTGTGCAAGTGTGTGGTATGGATGAACTACAGTGGCAGGGCTAGCCAGCCAGCAGTGTAATCCTTGGCTCTACATGATTGTCACTGCTGAAGTGACACCCCAATCCCATGTGCAAAACTGAGAAAAAGGGGTTGAGGGATGGATGGAACATAAGCCACTGTAACCCCATAACTCTGGGTCACAATCATCTCTTTTCCCTTCTATCCTTAAGTGAATCTCTTCCAGCCACCATGTGAAAGATATTTCCCAAGTACTACGTGCAGTGGCTCTCCCAACCAAACTCAGAGGCCTTCCTTTAGGCATGATGATGTCTCCAGCACATGCATGCCCCATTTTTTGCTATAAATATCATACCAATATAGCACTGTTGCCAAAGAATCCAACTATATGATCTCCATAATCTTAAACATGAGGCTACATAAAAAACTTTAAAGATATGCGTATACAATTTTTAACTCAAGTTTCAAGACACACTCCCAGCAACCAGTAAACTTGGTATAGCTGACAACAGCCTGCACAAAATGTCACCTAATCTCTCTTTCCCTTAACTGAGTAGTACTCTTGCCAGCTCTTGGCAGGCCCATAAGGATGGCACGACAAGTACCCTTCCGAAAGTTTTTCACTGTGTCATGGAACTGTCCTGTGGGTGTCATACCATTCCTAAAGGAGTCCTAAAAGCAACCACAGCCACTAAAAAGAAAAAGTAGAGGTAGCACTATTAATCCACCTGCTTAATGGAGTGTTAAGACGCAGAATTGTAGTACTTACTAAATGGATGACTGGGTATGTCTCTCCTCACTAAACCCCACCCACTCCACTGTAGCTTGCAAAGAGTTACGAGAAATTCTAATCCTGCATGCTTTCACAGGCATTCAGGCACTGGCTCATATCAGCTGCCCATAACTAAAAAAAAAATTTGTGGCACCCCATTATTTTGCCCTTAAAACCTGTACATTCTTAGGAATTTGGTATGGTTGAAAGGTATGCTCCTCCTTTTAAACATAATCATCCATATCTTTATCAATTTCTTCCTTCATAATTTCCAAACTTCCCCTGGAATACTATCTGTTCCTGGAGACTTTCCTGCAGCTTGATTATACATCACTGTTTTATCTCACCTTCTATCTTAACTGTTAGTTGTTGAGCCCCGTCTATCTGTAACCTTGGCATAATTAAGCCTTTCATAAATATTGTTTGTGCTTTTTTGATTTCCATATTCCTCTGCTTTATACAAATTTTCATAAAATTTCTGAAATATCTCTAATACCTCTAGAGGATGCCTGGTTATTTTTCTTGTTATAGGCTACCTAACTTTGGTGACAATGCTTTCTACTTTCTCTTGCCTAAGTCATTGTACTAAAAGTTTTTGTGCTCTGGAGTTGTTATCAAAAATGGTTGCTTAACAGAAATCTTTCTAAATTCATGCATATTATCCAAATACTCCCTTATTT
Source organism: Protopterus annectens (assembly GCF_019279795.1). Classification (NCBI taxonomy): domain Eukaryota; kingdom Metazoa; phylum Chordata; order Ceratodontiformes; family Protopteridae; genus Protopterus; species Protopterus annectens. Next base: position 474,070,179 of record NC_056737.1, on the reverse strand, counting down.
TCTCTTTAACACTCTACAGTTGTGCCTCTTCTTGTTCCGTGAAGTTCCCCTTATTCTGCAATACTTTAGCCTTTATTAGCCTCTCTAAATAACTCCTATAAATTCTTAATCATATCTCATTTTCTTTTATTTCTAGAAATATTTAAACTCCATTTTCATTTTAGCCCACTCGTTAGCTATCTTGTCTGAAGAAATTTATGTCTCCCTAATAACTCTCAAATAATTTGCAGTACCCAATCATTAAATTCCTCTCTTTTTAACAATTCTGTTGGAAAAGCAAAGGTTTTTCATTTTTACTTCATTACCCTGCATTTTTAGCTTACTTTTTATCAGTGCATAATCTGAATCAGTTTTGGATGTTTGCTGAAGCTTTCAATTAAACACACATGCTGTTGTGAAATATGATTTCTATCCAGTCTAGCCCAGTTATTGTACCTTGGGTAAGAATATGTAAATTCTCTCTGAACTCCTACTACTGAATTCATGTCTGCTATACTAAATATTCTCATAGATTTCTTCAGAAATCTATCTTCTTTTGTTATACTTTCCCTTCTATGTACCCTTGATGCATCCTCACTATTGAAAATCAAGTACAGTCTCCACCTATAAGTAATATTCTCTGCTGAAAGCTGATTATTTCTTCCCAACTTTTCTTAGGTTCCATAGTAGCAGTTTTGGTGAAATATAAATAAATGCCAGCATAATCATCCTCCCTTGCTGATAGCCCCTTACTACCACAAATCTACCATTGTTGTCTTATTTTCCCTCTTCTAACACTATTGGAGCCCCTCTACCAATCAATGTTATTACTGCTCTTTACATTTGTCCCTGATATTCCTTCTTTGTCAAATTCATATGCCCATTTCTTTCCAAATGTGTCTCATGCAGCACTGCTATTTGCACTCTGCATTTCTTAATATTAAATACTATTTCCTTTCTGACTGTATCTGTTAAGGCAATTTACATTCCAAGATAATATGGATACTGTAGCCATTCTGATAAAAAGTAATTTTTCCTACCTATTATACACAACATATTTTTTGAATGTGTATTTCAAACTTTTGTCTTACATACCCACACTAATGTTCAGCAGGATGATCTTTTATAGAGCATTTTCTTTCATCTCCATTTGTGCCTGTGTCACATTTTAAGACTTTTTGTTTTAACAAAAGCCCTCAAACAAAAAAGTAAACACATTTTCAGATCACCCCATCCCATTTTAACTTAAAACAAACACACCAAATTATGTACATCTTCAAAAATGCAATTTAACCCCACAGATAGGAAGAAATACCCCATACTAACAGCTGTATTCATGGACATTATCTAACCTAAAATTAAGGTTACCCATACTAAAGTCCATGTTAAAACCACCTACCCTCATGGCTGTCTTTTCTTTTCTTATCTCTTTTTCCCCCAGCTTGTATGCTTTCAGAGAATATTAACTTTTAGCCCTAAGAAAAAGTGCACTGCCCGTCTTTAAATAAAACTAAATTGCACACTATTCTATTAAATGCATTAATGTTTTAAGGCTGCTAGATAGAATGCTATGTGCTATTCACTTCCTATAATTTCAGACTTTATTTTTCACTGAACTGCTTGCCATTGTATCTTTAAATTTTGCATTTCCCTCAGCAAAGAATGCTCAGAACTCTCAAGATTAATTGCTTGCACCCGCAGACAGCTCATAAAAGTATTCATCAATGAGAGACAAAAACAGCTAACAATTCTGCAGACGCATGAAGGAATCTTTGTAAATTTCAGTCAGGACATAATGTACAACAGCCTTCAGCTCCAGACTTCTTGACTCCTACTGAGAACATCAGCTAATAGAAAAAAACACGCTAATATGTTTACAGATGCAAGAAACATAACAGTTTTCAAGGCTTTCATCATTTTTCTTATTTTTAAAGCCTACTTGCTTACAAAAACACTTGTTTGTAGCTTAAGCCATGGGCATTAAGCAAGACATCCAGCCTTGTAAAAATAATAAAAAATTATCAATTCTACTTGTTATATTATATGTAGAATTATCTCAATTCTACATATAATATAATCAGTGTACTTTTCTCACCTTACCCCCACCCCAGCAGCCCAAGATGACAGCATATTAACAGTATGCTTGATTTTGTACAGACTTTCTTCTCTTGCTAATACTATAAAATGTTTATATTTCTTACAACTAAAAAATACATATTTTCTTTAATATATTTAACACATACAATAGTCATTGAAAAGACTCCCCCTACATTTAAAAATACCCCTGACTACACACTATACTAAACTGCTTTACTATATAAAATATAGTTTTACTTATAGTTACTTTTTTCCCTTTTAGTGTAGTGCCTTTTTAAACATTAATGACAATATGGGGTATATACTTTACAGTCTGCCCAGAAGTTTACTAAGTCAACAAAAGTTAAGTCTTTCTCAGCCACTTTTTGCAACGCCATACTTCACAAATGTAATTGATTCATTATAGTCTCTGGTTTACTCTCTATTTTCAGTGTTGCTGGTCTTCTTGTGCATCTCCATCTCCAATCACCAGACTCTGGATCAAGTCCAAAGTACTCCTGATTCTTTTAGTCAACTCCTGTGCCTTTTTTTCTGTATATCAAGCATTTTCTTTTGCAACATTGGAAAAGGTTTTACTGTCAAAGTCTCTTTATGATCTTTATTGTCAGAAGAATGAGAAGAAGAGTCCATTTCTGTTTTCTGGCTCACATTTTGTTGGATAAAATTCCTCCTAAGACTCTTCTGCATCCAAAAACTGTCATTAATTCTCCAGGAAAAAAATTGTGAAAATATCTGGACACAGCAGCTTTTATCTCATACCTGCCTCTCAACATTCCTTGATTGTGAGATACCTTTGCTTCTCTTCTTCTTGGTGTTCACAGAATAATAATTTTCCACAAATACTGCAGTGGTGGTGCTGCGGTAGCGTTGTCACATCACAGTAAGACGTTGCTCCGTTCAATTCTCAGTTAGAGCGTCTTCTGTGTGGTGACATGCATGAATGGGCATTCCATCATTGAAGGTTGTGTGTCAGGCCCAGCAAGTTGGCATGTAAAAATCTATTGCCAATCATTAGTGGACCGGAGTTCCGCTGTGGCGACCCCTAACCAGGAAAAGCCGAAAGACACAACAAAAGTCTTTCCTGTCTCCAAGTTTGAATACTCTTCCCTTCTGCTACAATTTTGCCAGGATCAGCTCTCTCTGCTGGTATGACTGCATCTTTACTAATACAGGTCTTGACTGCTTTCTAATGGCCATGTTTGAAACACACACTCAATGTGCCCTTTCAATTAACAAATCCTCCTGTGAAAATACCAGTTCAGTTGCTTATTTGTGCAGTCATAAAATTAATACAGTAGCTCTGATACAGAAAAAGCTCAGTTTTTTTTCTGTGTGCACTGTCTTCTAACTCTACCATTTTTAAAACAGCTTTTCTTGTGAAACACCATACTCAGCCAGCCTTTTCTTCATTTCATCCTCTGATTTTTGGAGTTGTATAATTCATCTGAATAACTAGTTAATGCTCCTTATATTTTCCAGCCTCTTGTTATTTGAGTTGATGTGTACCTTCAGTGTTTCATTTACTTTAATCACCTCTGAATATGTTTGACTCATTTTTCCTCTAGATTACTGGAAGCCAGCTCTTACATAAGAGGTATAGCTTGAACTGCATTTTGCCAAACATCTGCAGGATTCTTTCCAGACAGTATTCCCTTCAACTTTTCTGGATTCAGATACTTTAAATTTCTTCTTTGCTGGTATCCAGGCAGTCTATTTAATAGCCAGTAACTAAATTTTACCTAAGCTGGCAATATTACTGTCTTTTATCTCTCAGTCTCTGTTTTCACATTGGGAGACTGAAAATTAAGCTCTTGATCAGTGTGTACCCATCTTGGAAGTCTCTCCATTAAATAATGTTTGTTCCTGCTTTATTTTTGACTAAGTGGTTACAGCATTGCCATAAACATTAGAAGTAAGGGCTTTGGTGCTGAAGATTTACTATTAACCCCATTCTGAAAAAGTGTGTGTGTGTGTGTGTGTGTGTGTGTGTGTGTGTGTGTGTGTGTGTGTGTGTGTGTGCGTTGTTTGTGTATGAACAAAATAATTGTAGTCAACCTTTGATTATTATTATTTGGTCTAGGTTTAATCCTACCCTCACAACTTTTCTTACAGTTTAAAATCCAAAAACCACACCAGAGACTGAATAATCCAACAACAAACCAGCAGTAAACTTTGGACCCTTTATTCATTCAAGACACACTGTAGGTAAGAGCTTTCGTCTGACTAATTCCAGACTTTATCAAACAAAAACTGCCTGTCTTCAGCCATGTTTAAATATAACACCTAATTAACAACCTTCAAAAAATTAAAGCAACAGCAACCGTGATCATAAAAACCACTCCTGAAATGTTTACAGTTATAACATAAAAACAATAAAATGTGTGTAAAATTTTACAATATACATACCCTTTCTATTAAAATGGGCATTAAAGAAATGTGTTCATTCATGCCTGGAGGGTAACTGGCGTTAAGTCCAAGTTGCCATTTCAACTCACTTTTGTCAATCTGATTTGACCAGTTACCCTCACTAACATCATCATCTTCAGTTTTACCACTCAACACTTTTTTTGGTTTTCTTACAGTTTGAGATTCAGGTATTGGACAGATGTTAGCTAAGCAAACAGACAATACATTTTATTATTTATCTACATCTGAGTGACCTAAATTATGGAAATTTGATTCTGTATATGACTAAAAGGAACAGAAACACCACCTAAAAAAATATATACATTTTGGAAAAGTATCTATGAGACCCTGTGGAGCATGACAAAAATGCTGGATAGATAGAAGAAGGAAAATAAACAGTAAGAAGTTCAAATATATAGGCTATAGAATGGAATGAAGTAATGGACAGAAAAATCGAAACAAAATTAAGAAAAGCTCCTAAATGGAAAAGCCCTGGCCCAGATGCATTACCTAACTTCTCGCTAAAAGTATTAACATCTTTACATGAAGATTTAGCCTTGAGTAAGAACTACTGATATGGACATCCTGAACAGAGACCAACCTGGTTAACAACAGGAAAAATGATAATTCTCATTAAGAGTGGATGTACAAGCTGCCCTAAAAACTACAGACCAATAATGTGTATTCTGATGATGTATAAACTATATATAGGAAATTATGCTGACAGAGTTTATAGTCATTAAAAAGAAAAAACAGTCATGGCAGTAGAACACAAAAGGTTAACAAAAGAAAGTCATATGGAGCAAAGGATAATTTGTTAAATAAAGTCATGGAGAATTGTAAAAAGGGGAAGAATCTAAGTATGGCATGGATAAATTAAAAAAAAAAAGCTTTTGACAGCATCCCACATTCATGGATAAAGAAGTGCTTATAGATGTATAAGATACACCATACATTGATTGATTATATTACAATGACCATGAAACAGTGGGAAACCAGTTAGCAGCTACACCATGATAAAGGTCAAATTATTATTCAAGGGATAAACATTCAAATGGGGGATATTCCAGGGTGACTCTTTGTCACCGCTGCTCTTTTGTCTTAACCTTAATGCATTAAGTTGTCTATTTAATAGATTAATTCATAGTTATAATTTGGCTCCTAAACAACAACTGATTGTAAAGACTTCTCATGTACTTTTTGTTGCTGATTTAAAATTGTATAGTTCATCAGATAAGGAACTGAAAGCCTAACTACAAGTGATTAAAACTTTCTCAGATGATATAAGAATGTCATTCAGTCTTGATAAATATGCAAACCCAACATTTAAAACAGGAAAGCTGTGACACCAAGAAAATATCAGTCTAGGACATGAATGTGATATAAAGGAATTTGAGCAGGAGTGAGTGTATAAATATTTGGGAATTGATGAAGGATCTACAATAAAACATGAACAAATGTGAATAAAACTCAGTAAGGAATATTTTAGAAGTCTAAAATTAAAATTGAAAAGAGCCTTGACATCTAGGAACAAAGTCCAGGCTATAAACCAGTTTTCTGTTCCTATTCTAACTTACAGTTTTGGGGGTGATTGACTGCCCCAAAAGGCGGTGGATCACTTAGGAAAATAAGAACAATAATTCATGCTTATCAAATGATATGTAAAAATCTGTGTAGTCCAAGATTATATATTCCTCATTCTGAAGGAGGTATGGGCCTCCTCGAAGTTGATTACATGTATAGAGCTGCAATCATAGGAATACATGCATATCTGCTGACTTCACCAGATCCTAACATTGTGAAAGTTTTAAATTATGAATGACTTCCCTGCTTAGTTTAGCAAAAGCATATTGATGCCAAGCTGGAATGGAAATCAAACCAGAAGTAGACAAAAATTAGGCAGCAACTGAATGTGCCAAAAAAAAACAAAGGAAAGAATATAAGGAAAACGATCAGATGAGAGCACAAGAAATGTGAAAAATGTATAAATATAGCTGCAAGTACAGAAAACCACTGGAATAACCTCATGCCAATCAAGATCTGATGCAGGAATGGTTAAGTAGAGGTGAATTTAAACTAAAAGATGAAAGGTTAATATTGGTGGCCCAGGATATTGCACTACATACATGCTGGTTTAAAAAGTCCATCGAACATATGGGAGAAAAAGACAAATGCAGGTTTTTAAAACAGAATTGGAAACGGTTACACATAGTATTGACGGGTGCGATACACTAAAGGCAGAGGGTCTGTATACTGAAAGCCATAATAATGTGGCAAGATCTGTTACAGTGGGAATTGTGCAAACATTACAATATTGAAATAGCTGAGAAGTATAGGAAATGTGAGCCACAAAGCATTATAGAGAATGATGCAGTTTATACCACATGGGATCACCCATTGCTAACAGTTCAAAAAATAGATGTGAGAAAAACAGATATAGTAGTCCATGAAAAGAAGACAAATGTAGCATTTATCACTGAAATTGCTATACCCAGTGATTACAGTGTCTTACATACAGAAAAAGTCATCAAATACCAGGATTTGCAGGCAGAAATGAGGGCAATGTGGAAGAAGGATACCCAGACAATTCCAGTAATAGTAGGAGCAATGGGTCTTATAAACAGTAATTTAAAGTAGCATTTAGAAATGCTACCCATACATGTAACTCCATATGAATTACAGAAAAAATCAGTTCTGGGCATACTGCAGGGGCTGTGCCTGTGAAGAGCGCTTTTGGCTACCATCAAAGATTGAAACAATATTAATTTTATGAAATTTAATCCTACTTGACTTAGGAATGGGGTCCATTCCTGTCATGGTACTAGAAACTTAAAAGAAATGAAGAAATTAAACCAAGCGAGGAGGCGCTAGACTTAGTCTGAGATAGATGAAATCCTGTGGAGCCAGGGATAATAACTCTGAACTGTTGCTGTACAGTTCAAAGCTTATTTGTATACAGAGAGTGATAGCCATTACCCAAGATGCGCTTCTTGACTTGCCAGAAAATAGAATAGCACTGTATTAACTTGTCTAAATACTATTTTTACCAAACAGGTAGGAACTTGACATATTTCCAATCTGTGAGGAACAGGAAGAACTATCATCAGGAAAACAGAGGCATAAGCAGCCAGAGGAATGGTAAGCAAACCAACAACAGAGGCATATGGTTGCAGAACTTCAAGTGTGGAATTTAAGTTCTGTTAATTTAACTGCTATACAACTTGACCTACTGAAATAGGATTTCCCTTTTATTTCACCAAGAGCCAATTTGGTAAAACAGTGTTGAAACTGAGACTTTATATGTGGAAGCTAAATCTTCAATACACCATGGAGGATGGGAATTGTAATTATTATGGACCTATAGGTATGCTACAGAAGAAGAATACAGTCAGTCTAGTTTTAACCCTACCTTCAATACTTTTCTTACAATTTGATATGCAGGTGTTAGACAGATGTTAGCTAAACCATTAGACAATAAATTTTATAATTTATCTACATGTCAGAGATCTAAATTATGGGAATTTAATTCTGTAAAGACATACAATGTATGAATGCTGAAAAGAGGTGTAGCACAGTTATCATGGAACAGGAGTGTTATATTAAATTAATGACTGATATTTATCTGATGAACTAATATATGAAGAAATAACATTGTTAGAAAAGTTTCAGATGTAGTGACAGTGATATTTCAGACCCGTTCACACAAAGAACTATTTCTACATAATAGAATTACTTTTTCCTGTTCCTTTTCTAAGAATAAGAATCCTATTTGGTATACCTATGATATATAAATATATAGCTAACTCCACATTTGTCCTATTTTTGCTGCAGAAAGTCAGAGCCAACTGTATTATTGTTGGATACAAAAAACGAATTCCCTTGGGCTGTAAGCTCAGTAGTATGTGACTCGTGGCTGTTACTGAAAAACTCAGTAGTGCAACATTTGAAAATAATGATGATTAACAACTATTTGCCACTGTAGATATTTATTCTCTGTACACCGGTATCCCTCAGGAAGAGGTTGTAGTATTGGTGTGACAATGTTTGTTTGGACACCTTAATTTAACAATCAGTAAGATTTCTAACACATCTTTTTACTGGAGTTCTTATCAACAATCATTTTGTGTTTACAATAAATATTATAAACAGGTTAGAGTAGTAGTGATGGGGACCTGTTCTTCTGCTAATCTTGTTATTGGACAGTGGGAGAGAAAAATTGCCTAACAGGTCATTGAAATGTTTTTACATTGCAAAACAGCATTACAGATGTCTTGATTTTTATGCTGTGTTCTTCTGACACAAGTATTAACTACTTTCATGCTGTTATCATTGTGTTTCAAATTAAACATTTGTATCATCATCTGCACTACAATAACTGTCATCCAACATGTGTGGTGGCTAATGTTGTTAAGTGCCACTTTAAATGATTGTTCAGGTTGACCTCTAAACATAAACTATTCCTTAGTGAGGTAGAACACTTTGTGGAACTATTTGTACAGACAGGCTATAACAAAGTCACATCCAGGTCATAGCAAGTTCAGTGCTCGATTGTAGGAGTGATGAATTTCAACCCATTTTACAAAGTACAAGTAATCATATGTCATACAGTGCTAATATTATTGGAGACAACTATGCCTTTGGTCCATTGAATTAATTTGAAAGCACTGGGAGCATAAATATATTTTTTGAGAATTTGAAGATAGTTACGAGCAATGAACTAACAAAAGCAGTTGGTGATAAGCTTTTGTACATTAAAGAAGTCTTACTTTGCAAGCTTTAATAGAAGGAAACATTAGTGAGGTCCTGTTACACAAAAACCCATTGGAACCTATGCATGTGGAAATTGCCCACAATGCAGATATACAGATAGTGGGCCATTTCTGAATCTGATACAGCACATCCAAGATGACAGACCATAAGTTACATTATACACATAGCAACACAGGGTGCAGGGGTGGTATGTCTAGCAAGCTGTATGCTTTGGGATAATTTCTGTATAACTGTTCAGAAGATCTCCACTAGGATTTGTGAACACTCGTATGCCTTGAAAAATTGTAATAGTAAAAATGCACAGTATAGACATAGTCAAATGTGCACCAAGTTTAGAAAATTCACCCTTTTTTAATGGGCTATGTGTCTCTCGATCTTAGAGGTGGTGACATTACTACTATGTTAGAAGTTACAGAAATGGACAGATAGCCTAAATAAAGATCTCTAGAGGGAGTGACACCACTAGTTTGTCAAGTGCCGACTACCTACCTAGATTAAATAACCATGTTACCATCAATAACCCTCTAAAAAGATATCTATAATAATGTATTAACTTTGATTTTATAAATTTGGCCATTCACTACTGTTCAGCACTAGTTTACAGATATTTTTTTGTTATGAATTCCGCTCATTTTCAAAAATATTCTGTGACAAAGGCAGCTTTGTTAGTAGGTCTCATTATTTCAATTACTTGATTTCATACCTTTGCATTTTTATATCAACTTTTAGGTAGGGATGACCTTTAACAAGATACTTTTTATCAGATTAACAGTGGAGTATTTTCACTGTTTTTTGTTTCATTTGATTGCATGACTTATTTATAAGCAGAGTTCACACTGTATATTTTGTTGGTGCTGATGGAGTCTAAGTACTTGTGTTAAACCTTCATAGATAATTGTTTTCTCTCTTTTTGCATGTTTTCAACTAATTCTTTCTTCAAGTGGGCCATGGCCTCTCTTTTGTATTTTGAGCAGTGCACTTTTACCATATACTTTTATGGCCAATTACTCTTTGTATACTATCCAGTACCAGTACTGGGACTAAAATACTGTTTGGCTGGTGCTGTTAGCTGTTGGTGACAGGGGCATGGGAGTTCATGGGTCCTATTCCAAAAGACTTGCTCCCAGTGTAAGTTACCACTTACAGTGACAGCAGACTGAGAGCAGGTGTTTTGGAATCTGGCATCATGTGCAAGTCTGTTTATATATAGTTCTTACACTGAGGTAGGTCACTTACACAGAGTGCAAGTCTTTTGGAGGCAGAGCAGACTTGCACTGACTGCAACTCTTTTGTAATCTGTCCCAATGTATATAATCCATGACCATCACATCCATTATTATTTTATCTCTAGTAAATCAAAAAGGCAGGAGAAATGAAAGCAAACAATCTCTAGAAAAAAATATGCACTCCATCAAAAGACTTCCTTTCTGAAGTCGGGCCTAAGGGTTCTTTTGGTGGAGTGCAAGTTTTTCTACAGACGACTTTATTTCTGCCAAGATATCTAATTGTAAACTAAACATAAACACAACTATTGTTTCCAAACACCAGCGAACACCACACCAAGTAAAAACCAAACAAATGTCATTAAGATAACTGAAATAATATCCTTGTAAAAAATGCACTCAGGAAATTAGAATAAAAATCCAGTAATTTATTAGTATTAAGTGCTTTCATCTCCTGTAAGAGACTTCATCAGAATACAACTTCCTACTAAAAATGAACCATTTAAATACTTTCAATTAATGACATCATAACTGAACCTCATTAATTCCAAAAAGTTTTATACATAACATTAAAGAAACCATGTCATAAAATTTTGAATACATTTGAAAACCCTACTAAAATTCACATATAGACATATAGTATCTACCTACTTGTAGAAATGTAAAACCCAAATTCACATACAGAGAACAGTATATATTTTTTGGCTTTATAATTTGCACATTCCTCACATCTGTGTTGAAATTGTTTTTCCCCACCCCCCTCATTTCCTGCCTTGTCTTCAGCTATATAATTGAGCTAGTGTTGTGTGTCCTGTTAATTAACAATCTGCATTCAAACTGGAACCTTAGTTTGAGAGACAGCCTTACAGAACTATCTGCAAATATATAGAGCTGAGTATATTTTTCTGTATTATAGAGCTAAATTGTTTGCTTAGATATCTGTTATCTTACTGCTCTGCATATATATATATATAGAGAACAGTATATATTTTTTGGCTTTATAATTTGCACATTCCTCACATCTGTGTTGAAACTGTTTTTCCCGACCCCTCCTCATTTCCTGCCTTGTCTTCAGCTATATAATTGAGCTAGTGTTGTGTGTCCTGTTAATTAACAATCTGCATTCAAACTGGAACCTTAGTTTGAGAGACAGCCTGACAGAACTATCTGCAAATATATAGAGCTGAGTATATTTTTCTGTATTATTCTGTATTATAGAGCTAAATTGTTTGCTTAGATATCTGTTATCTTACTGCTCTGCAAATATATAGAGAACAGTATATATTTTTTGGCTTTATAATTTGCACATTCCTCACATCTGTGTTGAAACTGTTCCCCCCCCCCCAGTTCTTGGTTGTAGTTTAAATTTGGTGGCTTTTGCAGTGCCCATCCCACTGTAGATTTGATCTAAGACACTCCCCAGGCCCATCTCTTTACCACATTCTACCTAATAAACCCTTTCTGCACTTGCTTTTAGTCCTTTTTAATTTAATTACATTTTTTCAAACTGTGTGTGGACTAATATTGCTACATATTCAAGTGTGCCAGCTTGCACTGCATGAGAATTGTATTTACTACTGCTTTTGCTACTTTTCTGAAAAAAAAATCATCTGCTTTTACTGTACTTGTGTTTCTTCCTACTTTATTTTGCTTTTGCATCATCTTAAAAGTACTCAATTGCATTTATTACTGCTTGGTGTAACTCATTCTAAGCCTTTTAGTTTAAACACTTGGGCTTCAGACCAGTTGTTTTACATTAAGAGGGTTTGTGGTCTGCACTGTAGTGGCAGAACAGGTAGCTTACATCCTTCTAAGTTGGGAACTGCTGAGTGAGGGCTCAGTGTCTGTTATTCTAAAAGTGTATTAATTCTGGTTTAAGCACTTGGGCTTTCAGGCCAGTTATTTTACATTAAGAGGGTTCGTGGTCTGCACTCTTGTGGGAGGAGAGGCTGGGCTCTGCCCTTCTGAGCTGGGAATTTCTGGTTAAAGGCTTATAGTGCATGCACATCTGAACTGCTTATTACTAAAATTGGTACACCTTGTTTCCTGTAGCATAGACTAGATCCAGGCCTGCTGAATCTAGCTTTGTTTGTATAACTTGAGCACTAATCCAGGCATTCTTTAAAGTATTTAATTGTATTTATTACTGCTTGGTAGTAACTTGATTAAAGTGTAGCTATCATTCTAAGTCTTTTGGATTAAGCACTTGGGCTTCAGACCAGTTGTTTTACATTAGGAAGGTTTGTGGCATGCACTGTGGTGGCAGGACAGGTAGCTTTCATCCTTCTAAGTTGGGAACTGCTGATTGAGAGCTCAGTGTCTGTTATTCTTAAAGTGTATTAGTTCTGGTTTATGCACTTGGGCTTCAGGCCAGTTATTTTACATTAAGAAGGTTCGTGGTCTGCACTCTTGTGGGAGGAGAGGCTGGACTCTGCCCTTCTGAGCTGGGAATTTCTGGTTAAAGGTTTATAGTGCCTGCATATTTGAACTGTTTCTTACTGAAATTGGTACACCTTGTTTGCTGTAGCATAGACTAGATCCAGGCCTGCTGAATCTAGCTTTGTTTGTATGCTTGTTTGTTTGCTTATTTCCCTGGAACACTAATTCCACCTAAAACGCGGCTTCTCAGTGCTTCTGTGGATCCCTAGTGATATCTGCATTGCTTACTGTACTTATTTCTTTGTTTCACTTGAAAGAAAGTTACTGTTTGTCGTTTTTGCATTTAAGTTACCTGTAACATATTGCACTTAAGTTACCTGGCACTTGCTCACTAAAGCAATTATATAAGTCAGCACTAAAAATTAAAAGCACTACACCCTCACTCCCCATTGGCCCTTGTTTTCAATTATAAAGGAATTCCCAATATTATTCTAGCATGTCCAAAGGTCAGTTGTCAATCTCCTCTCCGGTCCAGCTGGTGAATCTGGGAATTTTGAGGCAATGTTACAACTGCCTCATGTACACAGACAACCCTCTCCTCCTCCCAACAAATTCCAACACATGTGAGAGATGCAACCATATAGCCAAACTGGAGGCTAAGCTCTCTCAACTCAGTACTGGCATAACCAGTCAGGAGGAGAAGGAAACCACACTCACTACAATTCCAGTCTCACATAGACCTACCATGACAGCAAACCAAACACATAAACACACGAAAACATAGTTGGAGGCTCTAAATAAAGACCTGCCTAAGCAGCAGAGACCTCCAAAGCAGACACCCAAGCAACCGCTACCCCAAAACAAAACACGTGCAACACATATCTCACAAAGCCAGTGTGCCAAACAGTCACAGCCCTTAAGGCTAAACAACACACCTGATACACTTGTAATAGGCGACTCTATCATCAGGCACATTGACGTCCCGCTTACTAGGCTGAACAAGGAGAAGGTCACGGTGAGCAGCCTGTCGGGCACTAGGATCCGCCACATAACACAAGCACTCAGGTCACTCCAAGGCAAGTACAAATATGACTCAGTCATTGTCCATGCTGGTGTGAATGACATGAGACGTACCTCCCTGGACTACATGAAAAGAGACATAGAGGAGCTCTCTGAGCATGTAGCCCAGGCTGGTATGACCCTGACCTTGAGTAGCATCTTACCCTCACCAAGAATGATGCCACAATATGAAGACAAGATGATCAATTTCAACAATTGGCTTAAGTACTGGTGTCATTCAAAGGGGATCCAATGCCTGTCAGCCTGGGATGATATGCTCGACAAGCCACGATGCTTCGCTAGGGATGGCTTGCACCTGTCACCCCTGGGCTTTCGGATATTGGCAAAGGCTCTTGCTACCTCCATAGTGCCTTTTTTATGCAAGGCTCAAAAGACAAACCCACCTCCATAGGTATCACAAGGGATAAGAAACTAAGAGTAATGCTACTCAACGCCAGAAGTCTAAACCTCAAGATGCATGTGCTCAAAACTCTCCTTAGCATGGAGAACATCGATATCTGTGCAGTAACAGAAACCTGGTTCAGGGCTCCCGAGAGCACCCCAGCACTACCAGGTTATACCTCATACCATGCTTTTCGGCCCCAAAACTTGGACCGAACCACAAAAGGAGGGGGAGTATCGATATTCATCAAAGATACCCACACCTCCAGGTTGGTGGCAAAGCACAAAGCATCAGAGACTATCCATGTGCAACTAACAGTGGGTAAAACTGCCTTCCAGTTTATAGCCTGCTACAGACCACCCTCCCAAACCCAGGAACCCCACTCGGCCTTCCTGAGAACACTGGAAAATATGAAGGTCTCTCCAAACACCATTATATTGGGCGACTTCAACTACCCAAACAGACTGGGAGCATTACTCTAGCTCCAACACCCTAGCCCAAAGGTTCCTAGAATTCATAAACTCAAATGCTATGGAACAACTTGTTACCACTCCCACAAGAGGGGAAAACATACTGGACCTGATCATCACCAACATGGGGACTCTATGCTCCAGACCAGAAGTGTATCCCTCACTGGTAAGATCAGACCATAAACTGATCTCACTGGATATTCAGGTCCTGACTCCAGCCCCTGCCCAGAAAACCACAGTGAAAAACTTCTCTAAAGCAAATTTCACACTCCTCAAAACAGAGGTGGAATCCTTCAAAGCCCCGCAAAATACGGCCCAGACTGCAGAATCCTTTATAAATGCATTCTATGAACATCTTCAGGAATGCATGGATCATGCAATCCCAAATAAAACCAAGACCCAATCCTCCAAAGGCAGACATCCTGTCTGGTGGACCCCAGCCATAAACAAACTATACAATAGAAGGAGGAAGCTACTACATGATAGAGCAAAATCCCAAAAAGGGAAGGCATCTCTGATCAGTATTAGCAAAAAACTAAGGGCACTCATAAAATTGTCTAAGGCCAGCTTTGAGAGAAAAATTGCACAGGACACTAAGGATAATCACAAGGCTTTCTTTAGTTATGTTAGGAACCTGGGTGGGAATTCCCAGATATGCTCAGAATTAGTCCAAAATGACAAAAAATACACCGAACCCACAGACACTGCCAACATCCTAGTTGACAGGTTCAGTGCAAACTTCTTCTTCCCCCTCCCCACCAAAAGGGAAAATATCTATCCCAGCAGAGTGCTACCCCCCTGACAGCTCAGATGCTCAGGTATGAGCCGCCCTCTCCAAAGCAAAAAACACAGCATCAATGGGACTAGACGGTGTCCCAGGCTGCATCCTACATGAACTCCAAGAAGAGATAAACCCAAACATAAAACTACTGTTCAATCTCAGCCTTACTACAGGATATGTACCCAAACAGTGGCGTACAGCAACAGTGGTCCCTCTCCACAAAGGTGGTTCCTCGATGGACCCTGGAAACTATCGCCCCATAAGCCTGACTAGCTTGGTCTGCAAAGCTATGGAAAGGATCATCATGGACCTCATAAATAAAGATATTGGGGACCTACAGACACTGGATCCTACCCAGTTTGGCTTTGTTAAGGGCAGATTCTGCCTCTTAAACCTGGTCGACTTCTTTGAAACAGTCACCAAGGCCATTGACGAAGGGAAGGTGGTCCACACAGCCTACCTGGACCTCGCAAAAGCCTTCAATACAATACCCAACTCGGCATTATAGATAAGCTCACCAGCTTAAATATAAACCCCTATGTCACTAGATGGGTTGCAAACTGGCTCAAGGACAGAACCCACATGGTTAGAATTGCTGGAGCCATGTCAGACTCCAAACCAGTTACAAGTGGCATCCCACAAGGCTCAGTCCTGGGACCTCTCTTGATCAGTATATATTTCTCGGAGGTACAGGCCAACACAGAAGGACTGTGGCTGACCAAGTTCGCAGATGACTGCAAACTGGGCACCATAATCGACTCTCCAGCTGACACAAGCATCCTCCAAAAGGGCCTCATAGAAACAGACAACTGGTGCCAAAGCCATGGCCTCAAGCTAAATGCCAAAAGTGTATAGTCATCCCCTTTGGCAAAAACAAAGTGCCCACAAATTACCACATAGGTGGTAATCCATTAAGTACAGAAGAAGTAATTAGGGACCTGGGGACCCAAGTTGATAGCAATCTCTCATTTGACAACCACGTGGCCAAAGTGGTTAGAAAAACATTTTATATAGCCCACCTAATCATGAAGGGATTCACATCTAGATTAGGGGAGGTCATCGTGCCTCTTTACTCATCCCTCATCAGGCCCATAATCGAGTACAATGCCCCTTTTGGGATGTACCTTACCAAACACCTGCAGCAACTGGAAAGACCCCAAAAGTACCTCACCAAGAGGATCAAAGGTCACAAACAGATGCCATATGCTGCCCGGTTAAAGAAACTCCAGCTCTACTCAGTGGCATACCGCCTGCTCAGAGGCGACCTGTGCCTGACATATAAAGCCATGTCCAACCCAGAATTAAGGGACATGCTGCACCTCAAAAAATCCAAATCCCATCGAGCTACACGCTCGAGAGACTTGAACCTCAGCACTGAAATAAATAGGACATGCTGGAGGGACAGATTCATAACCCAGAGGCTCCCTTCACTCTGGAATAAAATCCCAGTCCAGGTTAGGCAGAGTCCCTCATTGACTCTCTTCAAGAAGAATCTTGATGAGTGGATGGGAGATCGTAGGTTTACCCTGGGTATCACTTCTGTGTCACTGTTAGACAGAGGCACAGTATACTAACCTCGAAAAAGTGCATAGCAAAATTAATTTAAAATGGGTGGCAAAAGCCAAACATACTCTGGCTAGGCTTATAAATGCCCTAGGGCAGATAGCCTAGTATGAACCTATGAACCTGTCATGTTTAAAATGGGTTCCTATTACATTATCAAAGTTCTGAAACTTCGACCACCATAAGGTCGAAACCTTATGTTCGAAGTTTCAGAACTTTGATTACGTAAAAAAAAAAAATAAAATATCAAGCAGGGGCAAGCACCCTGCGCCATTACTCGCTCTTTAAATATACAAACTCCGAGATCACACTACAGTGTGGTAAAGGGAAATCTTTCCTTTTTGCACTGTATTATGATCTCAGAGTTGTTATATTTAAAGAGCAGGGAGTGTGGGGGGTGCAGGGGGGCTTGCCCCCCTGCTTACAACAGTTACTTTCTGTCTGTTGTATTTTTTTTGTTCGAAATTATAAAACTTCGAACATACAAGTTCGATCTTGTAGTGTTCAAAGTTTTATAGTTTCGACAATGTAATAGGAACCAGTTTAAAATTTTATATATATATATATATATATATATATATATATATATATATATATATATATTACTAAAACCTATTAGCCCTTTCCAACAACATGGCAGCAATAGAAACCTATTAGCCCTTTCCAACAACATGGCAGCAATAGAAACAGTCTCATTCAGACTGGATGGAAACATTGCAGCTAACTTAAGCTCCCAACTGGAAGTTGGATTCCATCACTTTTTTATACTATTAGTATTCCAATTGTACTGCAATACACAAGTTTTTTTCAAACTTTTTGGTCTGATGACCATCCCCGGAATGGTTCACACTTGTAATGAAATGCACCCCCATAAGTGGTTTATAAAAAAAAATCCCATTTCACATATACTTCATTTAAAATTTCTTCCATTAGATATTTGGGGTATCCCCTATCTTGGAATATACTGGAAACCTTTTCTAGTTCAGGGCCCAAATCTTCCAAATGTGAAGTCATATGGGCCACTCTAATGGCCTGACCCTTAACAATACTTCTCTTTTGTCCCTTGGGATGGTTACTTTGAAAATGCAAATATGCATTGCAAAAAGTGTCTTTTCTATATATTTTTGACCTAAAAGCATCAATTCCTTTGGAAATATAAGTATCCAAGTAGTTTATACCTTTGGTATCATACTGATATGTAAAATCCAAAACATCCGTACTGGAATTCAAATACTGAATAAACCTGGGAATCTCAGACTCACTATCCTCTCAGAGGATAAAAATGTTGTCCAAATAAAATACATACAACTTGACACTACCCCAAAAAGGACAATTTAATACATACCGATTCTCCCAACCCAGAAGGACCAAATTGGCATACACAGGTGAACACACTGCCCCCATGGCTACACCCCTGATCTGTTGATAGTACCCTCCCTCAAACCATAAAATATTGTTGTCTAGGACAATACTCATCATCTCACAGACCAGTGTAGCCATGCCATGTTCTAGTTCATATTCCTGAAATAACACCTGTTCAAACAACATGAGACCCTCCCCCTTGGGAATACTGGTGAACAAATCTTTAACATTTATTGTTAAAAAGATAATATTCTCTCTCCATAACTCTTTTTTTTATTAAACCTCAAAATTCCCAAGAATCCTTTATTAAGTGGGGGATCTTATCAACCACATGTTGTACACAGGAATCTGTTAACACAGCCAAGGGATGAATTTTGGAACCCCTGGCTGCCACAATGGGTCTAAATGGTGGCTTTAAAACATTTTTATGAATCTTAGATATACCGAAAAAAAAGGGTATCACAGGGTCCCTTCCATATAAAAAGTCATATAGCTCAACATCTATTCTTCCATCCAGTAAATATTCCTCAAGATATGAATCAATCCTAGAATAGGAAATATTAATTTGATTTCTAGTAACACCCAAATAGGTAGTCTCATCAAAAAGTAAATTCTGCATCTCATTCAAATAATCTAAACTTTTATATAGCACTATCCCTCCCCCTTTGTCTGGAACCATGACACAAATCTGTTTGTCTTTCCTTAAATCCAACAAGAGGTTGTATTTTCCCTCTGTTAAGTTACCCTGCCTCCTGTTGTAACCCTGAGCCATGCCATAAATATCTTCCAAAACAAGCTTTTCATATGTTTCTACTAAGGGGTGCAGGGGTGGATTATAAGTACTTTTTTTGGGTAAAGAAATAGATTTATTAAAACCCACTATATTTTCATTTTCCTTATTACCCAACATGATTTCAAAATTAAATTTCCTGGTATACATCTTAAATGCGAGAATGTTATCCATTAATTCACCCTTGGAAGACAGAATAAGCTTAATTCCCTTGGAAAATAAGTGGAAATAATCATCAGTAATATTTCAATATGTGAAATTATATATAGTGAACCCATCCTTTGTTTTCACAATGTCCTACCTTGTGTATGTTAATTCCTGTATCTGTTCCCATTGGGGTATGCATTCCTCTTTGGTGGGTAATAACTCTCACTGTATTCCCCCTTCTCTGTGTAATGCTGTGCTAGTCTCTCCGAGCGTCTGACTACTGGAAAATTATTTTCCCCCCCATTTCTCCATCCATGTTCCAAGTCTCCCCTCTTCTAACCACTTCACTATAACTATTGGAATTCCTGCCTTCTTCCCCATAAGGAACATAATGTTTGTTGTTAATTAATTGTTTAATAGGATAGACCTGTTTATTTAAATAACTTTTCTGGTCCCTATCCAACTTGTATTTTTTCTTTTGAAAAATATAACATCTTCTTTCCACCTTGTCAAGCACTTTGAAATACATTGCATTGTACCAAAAAACAACAAATCTGTTTTAATTTTATTATCCAAAACACCTGCCTCTTAGCTATCACATCCTTTTGCTTTTCATAGTAAAACGCTGTTTTTCTAAGCAAATTCAACCCTATTTCATCAAAAAAATGCACAAAATCATCAACAATTTCTTCATTGTACATTACACCAAAGGGGAATTTATGCAGTCTTAATCCTTGTAGTACAATTTTTAGACTAATACATTGGTTCAAATATGCAATGTCCATCTGTAAAGTTTTGAGTTTGAACAGTCCCTTTTCAAGCCGATAAATCAAGTCCTTAAGGGAGCATGCTTCAGTCCTTTCACTTTGACCAATACGCTGTATTAGAACTGCACCATACCCAGAAAAGTTGAACTGTTTACTCAATATGGTGGAAAATTTTGCATTAACATCCCCAAGACCTGATACCTCATCTCCCTGCCTTTGCGAGGTGCCAGAACCACCATTAACAGTATTATTGCTATAACCAGCAACATTTTTGTTGTAATGAACAGTACCTTGCACCAGACAACTGCTGCCAGCTGAATTAGGGCCATTAAACACTCCTTGTTGATTTGAACAAATGTCCTGGGGTGGATAAGAGGAAAAAGTAGAAGAATTCATCAGATTGTGGCTCTGTATCTCAGAAGCCACAGTTGCTTTCTGTTGCAGTCCTGGATCAACTCCCATGTGACCCGCACAGCCAATAGTGCTATCGTTTCTTCTAAAATCACCAGGAGGGTGATTTGAAATGGAACATGCCTGAGTACTCATAGAACCATGGCTATTAGGATATAAATGGGACTGTGTACCCATAAAAGACTGCCCAGCGGCTAAGCATGAACAGTTTTCCTTCTGAGTAAAAAGCTCAATCAGTTTGGTAAGCTCCCCTTTTAAATGAGAGACTTCCAACCTTAGCTGATTTACCTCCATTTGGCCTCTTCGGTAACATCAGTCCCAGAAAGATTGAAGGCATCTAAAGTATCCATTTAGCCTCAGAAAAGGATGGTATAGGTGTGTAAGATGTATACAAACATCAATGAACACCACACCAAGTAAAACCCACACAAATGTCACTAAGATAACTGAAATACCATCCTTGTAAAAAATGCACTCAGGAAATAAGAATAAAAATCCAGTAATTTATTAGTATTAACCGCTTTCATCTCCTGTAAGAGACTTCATCAGAATACAACTTTCCACTAAAAATGAACCATTTAAATACTTTCAATTAATGACATCATACTTGAACCTCATTGAACCTTATTCTTATTTCCTGAGTGCATTTTTTAGAATTATTGTTTTCTTTAAAGGATAATTATGATTCCATTACACCTTTACATTCACTGAAAACATAAATATTAAATAAAATAATTTGGCAGAAATTTACATAAAATTGCATAGCTTTTCATTGAAATAATACATTCAGAACTTGGAACAATATTAAAATAGGCATAAAAAGACAGATTCTAGAAACTTTTTAGGTTTGCAGACATTTCTGCTATTAAGATGGATATTCTTCCTCAGACATTAATTCATAAAGTCAAATCACTTATAAAGTTTTTTTTTTCATTTTCACATGAAATGATTTAACTGAGTTTATTTGGTCTCAAAATCGGAAAGGACAAAATAAGTGAATAGCTCTTAATGGAGAACCATATCCACAGACTGAAAAAACATGTTTATTTCATCATGTCTTGATGTTTCCTACATTTTAACACCACGTTTGGACTCTATATACTTTTTAAAATATTTTTAAATGTAATTCCAGAGTCTACCTACATGGGGTCCGGCATTTAGATTTTTGTCTACCTCTAGGTATCCCACAATACATTGTTTGGCTTTAAATAATTACATTATAACCCCTAAGCTCCTATCAATGCATTGACTTTACATGTGTTTTCACATATACTCTGCTTTCTTTTAGTCAGTCAGGTTTAAATACCATTTCTTGCTTCTGAATGACTACTTAAAAGACAAACAGGGATAATAACACAGAACAGAATTCTCGGTGCCTGTTACTTCTTTTTCTTTCTAAAGTGGCCAATTTTCATTCTTTTATTATGCCTGAGTTGTAATCCTTAAACTCGTCTCTCCTCCCGTAAACGTCTCCCCTTTGTATCTGTCAAAGTGGCAAAGGTAATTTGAGCTGTTTGCTACTGTGATTGATAGCTCACAGTAGGAGAAGTTAATTTACTATTGCCTTGTACTATCCACCTACTTATGGTAGGGCACTTATTTTTGCTGCACCATAACCTCTTTCTGTCCTCAAATTTTAAACCTTACTACCTACTAATTGGTACCATATTATTTGGCAAACCTTCCAAAGTCATTTTTCAGGGATTCTTGAGAAAGCAAAATTCTTAAATAATTGTGTCACAAATGCCATAAAAAAAATAAAACATTTTCTTTTTATATAGCATTGTGATGCACTTAAAATAAGACTTTTTGCATCAATGTGCATTTTCTAAACAATAGTAATGCAAGTGTAAACTATCACATTATTAGCTTAATAGTAATCCCTATTAATTACTTGAGAAGTTATGAGGGACAGGTCAAAAGTAAGATGAAAAAATCAGGAGCATTCTGCAAAATCAGGGACATTTGAAATGTATGGTCTTGGGCCATTTACCTCCTATTGTACTGTTGTCTGTATTTGCACCTTGTAATTTGTCTCTTACATATGTGGATTTATCTAAGTTGTTTGTAACAATTTTCTTAAACCAGTAAATCATTATTATTGCATCTTCTCCAATTTATTTTTTCACACATTGTAACTCAGTATGCAGCCCCCTTCACTGTTTTGTTTCTGATTCCATTCACTTCAGTTTTTAATTTGTCTTTATAAATCCAACCCATATATTACTATGTATTGTGTTTATGTAAATATGTTTATTTCCTTCTCTTTTTAATTCCAAGATACCACCATTGGTATTTCTTAAAGCTCCTTTATCACTTATTACAATGAAAGTAAAGTTGTTTATTATGAAGACATCCAGGTTCATATCCCTGCATCAGACAACAGATGAAAGAACATGCATTGACTAGGCAAATACCACCTATCTTGGATAGAATGCATTACTTATCCACCTTGAGTGCCTCCTGCATGGTGACAGGCCCTACCTGTACTAAATGACAGTATTAAATACTGAATTCACAATAGCCCACTCCTGGAATGGCTGTCTTACCCAAGGCTACTATTATACATTTCTTGGCATTGAATTTTAGGCCGTGACTCTGGCACCAGTTATTAATTTGTATCAAGCCTTCTTTGAGAGTATCTACTGTATGTCCTTTGGGATTCTGTGAATGTGTATAGTTTGCAGTTGCCTGTGAACTTGGTCATCCAGAGGCCAGTGACATTAGACTTTACTTCAGAGAAGAAGATGCCAAAAAACAGCTGCCCCAGCACCAAGCACTTGCTGACTCTGCTAGTGACTGACCTTTTTGCAGACTTCTTGGGACTTACCTGTAAGCCAGCTGATTGTCTAGTGGGTGAAGTAGAAGCTTACACCTAATCTTGTGAGCGTGTATACAATGCATGTATGTAGAATCCATTGGCAGGTCAAGGTAAGACATATGTGCCATTTTGCCCTCATCCATTGCTTTGATGAGTTTCT
Source organism: Protopterus annectens (assembly GCF_019279795.1). NCBI lineage: Eukaryota > Metazoa > Chordata > Ceratodontiformes > Protopteridae > Protopterus > Protopterus annectens. The sequence continues at coordinate 474,046,591 of NC_056737.1, read as the reverse complement.
TAAATTCCACCAGGTTAAGCAGGCATGACCTGCCCTTGACTAAATCAGACTGGGTTAGATCCAGTGTCTGAAGATTTTCAATGTCATTATTTTTCATATCCATTATAATTTTTTTTATGGCTTTGCATACAAGACTAGTAAGACTTATATGTCAGTAATTACCTTGGTCTGTAGATGGCCTGCCCTTCTGCAGAGGGATAACAGCTGCAGTCCTTCATTCATTTGGCATAAAGTCTTTTTAGAGGCTGTGGTTAAATAATCATTCTAGTGGGCCCTTCAAGTCATGTTTCCTGCTATCCGGGAGGAATCTTGAAATATTATTAGGACCTATACATGCAGTATTTTTTACCTTTTAGAGATCATTGAGAACCAATTCCACAGTGATAGTTAAAGTTTGGTTACTTCTTCAGAGGTGTCAAGGGAAGAAAGCAGGATAAAGTTGGAGCCGTCTTTATTGGCCAATAGATTTTCTATATCCTCTGCCTCAGTATATGTAGCGTAATTTACAATTAGTTTAGTATATTCTTATGTATTGCCTTTCAGGTTGTTGACATAGCTAAAAATGCCTTGTTATTATCCTTAGGCTAGGAGACTACTTTAACTTCATTCAATTTTGCCAGAGTGTCACTTAATAGTAGGTGGTTTGCCTTGTTGTAATTCCAGAAAATTCCAGATCTGGCTAGTGTCCCAGTTTTTATTTCAGAGGAGACAGCTTCATAGTCAGATCTGTGAGGATGTAATAAATCCAATACGCAGTTCGAATGACAATAAAACACTCAGTATTTATTTAAACAAAAAACAACTGGTTATTAATTATTTTGTCATTTAAAATTACCAATTTATGCCTCGCATCTTCAAGCAGCAACTGTACATACTGCAGGCTGACGCTCTCGTTCAGAGATTTCCATGCACTTAGCAGATCTTCAGAAAAAAATTCTCCAGCAGGCATATTCCTAACCCTAAATCCTCTCGGCACTCTTTTCACCTCCAAACAGGCTTCGAAAAACAAGATATCCCACTGTAACCTCTTGATTTTTAGGAAACTATTTTCAAGTGCATTGAACTCACTTACGATGTTGGTGCTGGTACTACTATCGAGTTGGCTCATTTCAGGGGCTCGTCTCTTTGTAGTAAACGGATTAGATGGGTTTGCAAGACAGTCCCCCAGACACTTATCAATCACAGCATCATTACCATTCGGTTCATTGCTGCTACACTACACTACCCCTGCACAGGCTATAGTAACCTTCTTTGTACACCTCTGAGGTCTGTGAGAAAAGTAAAATAAATATTTATTTATTTATTTTTATTTATTTTCATATTTGTTGTTCGGCTGGATCAATGGATCAATGTCCATGAGGCCCGGGAAAAATTCCAGGAAGTATAATAGAGTAGATAAAAAAATAAAAAATTAACAACAAACACTTATGACACAGGCAATGGCAAAAAATACAAGATATTTAGTCCAGGTCAGGTAAGTAAAACAAAAAAAAAAACAAATACCAACAACGTAATAAGTAAGGCATTGACCACTTACTTATAAATAAATATGGTGGAGGTGGGGAATTAGTTCAAAAAAATATATACATATAAAAAAAATTATAATTAAACAAATTTTTTTTTTTTTTTATAATAATAACCACACTGTCCTCAGCCCAAGCACAGGCTATAATAAAACTATAAAACAACAAAGGAACTTTAAAAACTGTGTGTATAAAATAATATTTTTTCAACAAGTAAAGCTTTTGAGACTTACTCTTCTTCAGTGCTTCAACATAAACTAAAAATGTATTTATATTTTATACATCATAGATAAAACAATTAAGAAATCAGGGCAGCCAGAATGAATTAATCAATTAAACAATTAAAGATCTCTCTTTTTAAATAGGTTTCATTAAGTTCTGGAAAAACATCTGCATTAAAATAATTGATCCACTTATACTCAATGCATTCACTATCCAAAACTACATCAGCCCCTCTAATATTTTTCTTAATAACAGTAAGTACTCTAAATGTAAAAGTTATAATGACCTCATGTGCACACCTCTACGGTTTGACTCTGATGAAAATTAAAGAAGTAATAGCCACACAACCCCACCACCACCACTACCACATCACCTACAGCAGCTTTCTGTACACACACATCTGAGCAAGGCTGGTTTTAGAATGGGTACAGTTGAAAGCAGAGGCCATTATCAGCTTTATCCTAACATAGTCATATCACAGACCTGTTCTGGTTAAAGACAGTAGTCAGGACATTAATACATTTTTTTCTCCTCATTATCCCTCAGCCAACATCTTTTGTGGGGCCCCCACACAGTCAGTGATGATTAAGGTGTGCCCATTGCATCCACGGGTATTGCAAGTACCTAAAGCTGGCTATGTTGTTAGTTTTAGTAGAGTGAATGTCCACTAGCAGGGTTTAACTCTGAACCAGGGGCACTATGTCTGTGGTAAAATATTTAATAGGATTCTGAAGCCTGTTGCTTGATGAAACATTGTTACTATACCCAGAGATTTCTTTGAATTTTAAAGGAGATATAAATACGAGTTATTACCCAGCTAGTTTATTAAATACACAAGATTGCTGTACTAGCTTTTGTTGGTTTGACAAACATGTTACAAAATATCAAGATAAGATAACTTGCTGTGGTTGGGGCTCCCAGGGACCACAGGGTTTGCTGGTGCCTAAAGCCGGCTATGACCTCACTGCTTATACACATGGAAACCAGTTCACCAATCCTGGGTAGAGGGAGGCAGCTTGGCTCACTGCTTTGGCTGCTTGGTTGGGAGGTTGAGTATACAAATACATTTATTGGTAACCTTACCACAGAAACCATTACCACAACTGCAGAAATGGCCAAGTCCCTTATAACCAAGTCCTACTGCACCCCTCCCCCTGCAAAAGATGTAGGTCCAGAGCATTGAAATGCACTGTTACAGTCATACTGCACCCCCCAAAAAAATGTATAGACTATGACCTGACACTGCAATATATTATCTCTTTTAGGTTCATAGGTAGGTACTAGGCTATCTGCCCGAAGACATTTATAAGCCTAGCCAGAATGTGTTGGCTTTCGCCACCCCCTTAGATTAGTTCCCTGTGCCTCTGTCCAGCAGAGCCACTGAAGTGATCCCTGAGGTAAACTTTCTGTTTCCCAGTGACTCGTCAAGGTTTCTTTTGAAGATTGTTGGCAAGGAGCTCTGCCCATTGTAGATTGAGATCTTGTTCCAAAGCATGGGAAGTCTCTGGGACAGGAATCTATCCCTCCAGCACATCCTATTTATTGTTGTGGTGAGGTTTAGATCCCTAGAGTGTGTGGCTTGAGGAGATAAGCTTTTCTTTAGGTGGAGCATGCCCAGCAATTCTGGGTTGGACATGGCCTTGTATGTCAGGCAGAGATCACCTCTGAGTACTCGGTATGCAACCGAGTACAGCTGTAGTTTCTTCAGTCGAGCTGCATAGGGCATCTCTTTGAGGCCAGTGATCCTCTAGGTGAGGTACTTCTGTGGTCTTTCCAGCTGTTGCAGGTGTCTTGTAAGGTACATCCCAAATGGGGTGTTGTACTCTATGATGGGTCTGATGAGTGATGAGTAGAGGGGCACAATGACCTCTTTTGATCTGGATGCAAACCCTTTTGTGATTAGGTGGGCCACGTAGAAGGATTTTCTAACCACTTTGGCAATGTGATTATCAAAGGTGAGATTACTATCTACTTGAGTCCCCAGATCCCTTATTACTTCTTCCATATTTAGGGGACTACCACCTATGTGGTAGTTTGTGGGTACTTTGTTTTTTCCAAAGGGGATGACTATGCACTTTTTGGCATTTAGCTTGAGGCCATGATTTTGACACCAGGTATCCATCTCAGTGAGACCCTTTTGGAGGATGTCTGTGTCAGCTGGAGAGTCAATTATAGCCCCTAGTTTGCAGTTGTCTGCGACCTTGGTCAGCCATAGTCTTCCTGTGCTTGCCTGTACCTCTGAGAAGTATATGCCAAATAGGAAGGGTCCTAGGACTGAGCCCTGGGGAATGCCACTTGTAACCAGTTTAGAGTCGGACCTAGCTCCCGCAACTCTCACCATGTGGGTTCTGTCCATGAGCCAGTTGGTAACCCATCTTGTGACGTAGGGGTTTATGTTCAGGCTGGTGAGCTTGTCTATAATACCAGAATGGGGAATGGTGTCGAAGGCCTTAGTGAAGTCTAGGTAGGCTGTGTGTACCACCTTTCCCTCGTCTATAGCCTTGGTAACTGTCTCAAAGAAGTCCACCAGGTTTAGGAGGCATGATCTGCCCTGAAAAAAAGTCGAACTGGGTAGGGTCCAGTGTTTGGAGGTTCCCAATGTCTCTGTTAATGAGTTCCATGATAATGCGCTCCATAGTCTTGCAGACCAAGCTAGTCAGGCTTATAGGACAATAGTTCCCAGGGTCTGTTGTGGCCCCACCTTTGTGGAGTGGAATAACCATTGCTGTGTGCCACTCTGTGGGTACGTAGCCTGTGGAGAGGCTGAGTTTGAACAGTGTGTTTAGGTGAGGGGTTCATTCATCTTTGAGCTTGTGTAGGACGCAGCCTGGGACACCGTCCGGTCCCATTGATGCTGTGTTTTTTTGGCTTTGTAGAGGGCTGTTTTAACCTGAGTTTCTGTGATTTCCGGGATGCTACATTCTTCTGGTATGGTTATGGGCCCTTTTGGGAGTGAGAGGGGGGTGAAGTTTGCGCTGAACCTGTCTGCCAGGATGCTGGCGATATCGGTCAGTTCAGTGTATTTTGTGCCATTCTGCACTAACTCTGAGCAGATCTGAGCACTGCCACTTAGATTCTTGACATAGCTAAAGAATGCCTTGTGGTTATCTTTGGAATCCTTGGCAATTTTTCTTTCAAAGCTCGCCTTGGATGATTTTATGAGGGATCATAGTTTCTTGCTGATACTGATCAGGGATGTCTTCCCTTCTTGGGATTTTACTCTTTTCTGTACTAGTTTCCTCCTTCTATTGTATAGCTTGTTTATGGCAGGAGTCCACCAGACTGGTTTCCTTTTCTTGGAGGAGTGAGTATTGTTTTTTCTTGTAGGTGCCCGTAGAATGCATTAGTAAAGGATTTTGCAGCTTGGACAGTGTTATCCTTCAGCATGGGGGCTTTGAAACTTTCCACCTCGGTCTTAAGTAACGTGAAGTTTGCTTTTGAAAAGTTTTTCACTGTGGTTTTTCTTGTCTGGGGGTGGGGGTGGAATGTGGATATACAAAGTGATTTGTTTATGGTCAGATCTAACCAGCGAGGGGTTGACCTCTGGTGTGGAAAACTGGTCGCCCATGTTGGTGATGACCAGGTCCAATATGTTGTCACCTCTGGTGGGAGTGTTGACCAGTTGAACCAGGGCATTTGAGTTTATAAATTCTAGGAAATGTTGGGCAAGGGAGTTAGTACTTGAGTAGTTCTCCCAGTTAATGTTTGGGTAATTGAAATCACCCAATATTAGGGTGTTTGGTAGGACCTTTATGTTTCCCAGTGTTTCCAGAAACATGGAATGGGGGTCCTGGGACATGGTGGGTGATCTGTAGCAAGCTACAATTTGAATTGCAGTTTTGCCCATTGCTAGTTGCATGTGGATGATCTCTGAAGCATCATGCTATGCCACTAACCTGGAGGTGTGGGTATCCTTGATGAATATGCATACGCCCCCGCCTTTTGTATTTCAGTTTGGGTTCTGTGGCCGAAATGTATGGTATAAGTTGTAGCCTGGTAGTGCTGGGGTGCTCTCTGGAACCTTAAACCAGTTTTCTGTTACTGCACATATATTGATTTTCTCCATACTGAGGAGTGCCTCGAGTGCATGCATTTTGAGGTTTAGACTTATGGCATTGAGTAGCATTACCCTCAGTTTTTTGTTATTTGTGCTATTTACGGTGGTGGGTTTGTCTTTTGAGCCTTGCCTAAAAAGGCACTATGGGGGTGGCAAGAGCCTTGGTCAGTATTCGAAAGCCTAAGGGTGACAGGTGCAAGCTGTCTCTAGCGAAGCAGCGTGGCTTGTCGAGCATGTCATCCCAGGCGGACAGACACTGGATCCCCTTTGAATAACACCAGAAACTTAGCCAATTGTTGAAATCGAGAATTTTTTCTTTATACCGTGGTATCATTCTTGGTGAGGGCAGGATGCTACTCAGGGTCAGGATCATACCGGCCTGGGCTACGTGTTCAGAGAGCCCTTCCATGTCTCTTTTCTTGTAGTCCAGGGAGGTACGGCTCAGCTCATTCACACCAACATGGACAATGAGAGAGTCATATATGTACTTGTTCTGGAGTGACCTGAGTGCTTGTGTTATGTGGCGGATCCAGGCACCCGACAGGCAGCTAATAGTAACCTTCTCCTTATACAGCCTAGTGAGTGGGACGTCAGTTTGCCTGACCATAGAATCACCTATTACTAGTATGTTGGGTATGTTATTTTGCCTTAAGGGCTGTGATTGCATGGCACACTGGTTTTGTGAGGTATGTGTTTATGGTTTGTGTTGGGGGGGTAGAGGTTGCTTGGATGTTTGCTTTGGAGGTCTCTGTTGGTTTTGCAGATTTTTATTTAGAGCCTCTGAGTATGTTTTCATGTATCTATGTGTGTTTTTTTCCAGTGCTGCTCTAATGGGTCTATGTGAGACTGGTGGTGTGATGCAAGCATTTCCCTTCTCCTCTTGACTGTCTGATCCAGTCTTGGGTTGAGAGAGCTTAGCCTCCAGTTTGGCTGTATAATTGCATCTCTCGCATGTATTAGTGTTTGGTGGTAGGAGGAGGGGGTTGTCTGTGTACATGAGGCAGTTGTAACATTGCCTCAAAATGCCCAGATTCACCAGTTGGACTGGAGAGTACACCTGAAACTGCCCTTTGGACATGCCTGGATAGGTACAGTGAACTGTTTTACTGGATGGCTGGTAAGGTTGAATAGAGAGCCTTGTCCTTCTGTACAGTACAGGAGGGTCTAGTGCTAGGGTTTATAAGTGCTTGCTATAAGTTTTGAGCAAGTGCCGGGCTGAGAAATGAATGGCTTAAGTTGAAAGTTTGTCTAGTTCCAAGGGAAAAATTGAAGAGGAGACTTTGTGGAGCCGGGAACAGTTTTACCCTATCTAACTGGTGCTGCCCGGCAAGCAGAACTGGGCAAATACGGTATTTATAGCGGGGAAATGAAAGAGATAGAAATTAGCCCAAAATGGCCAAAAACTACTAATTTCTGGGTTGAAACCACTCCTCCAGGGACAGATAAGCTGCTCAAAGCTCCCCTCTCTCACAGGTGAACACAGAACTTCCTTCTATCCAAGAAAGGTATGGGCAAACACAGAGATTTGTAACACAGCCCTGAATTCAGCACTAACCTGAAAACTGGACTACACTAGCTTAGAAAGGCGGGAAATAAGTGTGTGTGTATATATATATATATATATATATATATATATATATATATATATATATATATATATATATATATATATATATATATATATATATATACATATTAGAAAATAAAGCAGATACACTAAAAAAGCCCTTTAAATGCATAGAAAAGGATTTATTGTTATATATCGCAGATCAGAGTTGTAGTCAATGCCCCTAGTGATAAAGTAGGAAGAAACACAAATACAGTAAAAGCAGATGAATAAAGTGCAATTTATATATATATATATATATATATATATATATATATATATATATATATAATATATATATATATATATATATAATATATATAAAACAATAGAAAACAAACAAACTGATTTAAACAAGTTACCCAATTAACCAGAAAAAAAGCTCAAAACTGAGCCCTGTTCCAACAGTCTTCAACTAACTGCACACCCCTGCTTACTAGGGTGCAGGGGAATCTTCTCCAAAAAAGATGGCCTGGATCAGTGCTCAAGTTATACAAACAAAGCTAGATTCAGCAGGCCTGAATCTGGACTATGCTACAGCAACAAGCCGCACCAATTTCAGAAAGAAACAGTTCAAATAAGCAGGCACAATAAGCCTGTGACAAGATATTCCCAGCTCAGAAGGGCAGAATCCAGCTTCTCCTCCCACAAGAGTGCAGACCACAAACCTTCTTAATGTAGAAGCCCAAGTGCTTAAGCCAGAACTAATACACTTTTAGAATAGCAGACACTGTGCCTTCAATCAGCAATTCCCAGCTTAGAAGGATGCAAGTTACCTGTCCTGCCACAACAGTGCAGACCACAAACCTTCTTAATGTAAAACAGCCTGTATGAAGCCCAAGTGCTTAAACCAAAAGACTTAGAATAACAGTTATAATTTAATCAGGCTACTACCAAGCAGTAATAAATGCAGCAGAATAAATAAAATTAAGTACTTTTAAGATAAGCAAAATAAACTAGGAGGAAAGACAAATACAGTAAAAGCAAATTAATAAAGTGCATTTTTTTTCTAGTGCAAGGAGAGAGGAAGGAAGATCCTAAGTGGGCTGGCCTTCTCAAATCTTCTCTCTGTATTAGGTAGAGTGAACACTAGACTCAGAATATGATCTCACTGTACTCGGTTAAGTGAGCAAATGAGATGGACCCAGGAGGGGTGTTCTAATACAGACTTACAGGAGGGGCAGGCAATTCCAGAGCCACCAACACTGCAGAGAGACACGCAGCACACTGTTCAGAAACACACAATTAGGAAACAGAAAAAAATTAAAATACAGTTCTTTTAAAACTGAAAGTTTGTACTTAAAAGAATACTAAAATACACTACTGCAAGTTTCACTTAGCTTCAGCTTCTAATGCAGATGTTTGTAGCCAAGCAAGTCTCTCAGGAGTTGAGCATAAAATGTCCTATCACACTGATTGTCTTTTGCTTACAGTACAAGGACAGAGTAGCTGTTAGCCTTTGCTTACAAGGCAGTCTGTGACAAGCCTCATTGTCATATTATTTGCTTACAGTACAAGAACAGAGTAGATGTTAGACTTTGCTTACAAGGCAGTCTGTGACAAGCCTCATTGTCATATTATGGCAGCCAGTCTCACAGATGTCCATTCACACAGGTGCTGACATTCAGTACAAAGGATCTATGCCACATCACAGCAAGCAGATCACAATCCTACTGGGATTAACCTGATCAACAGAAACTAAATAAATAACATAACACATCATCCCTCTGTCCCTTCCATCTCTCTGCTGCTCTTAAAGAATTACTGAAGGTTTACTCAGTTTACAAACTAATGTTAATTATTATACCATTACATTCTGTTTACTACAACGTATGTATGCAATCTAACCTGAACTACTTGTGTTATTGCATACATATCTGTCTTATTTGCTTATGAAATGTTTTGAATTTCATCCAGGCTCTTCCTGAACTTCATCAATGCTGATCAGTGCACTACCCTAGTAAACAAATATCTCACACAGACACACACACACACACACACACACACGCACACACACACACACAGACACACATACACATACATACACACACACACACACACACACACACACACACACACACACACACACACACACACACACACACACACACACACACACACACACACACACACACACACACACACACACGCGTGTGTGTGTGTGTGAGTGTGTGTGTGTGTGTGTGTGTGTGTGTGTGTGTGTGTGTGTGTGTGTGTGTGTGTGTGTGTGTGTGTGCATTATGCATATTTTATATAAAGCCTATAATAAATCAAGTTCTACCCACAATTGCAAACAGGTAATAGATTGCAAACAAAATACTAAACAAGATACCACACAAGGAGCAACATAGTGTTACCTAAGTATTGCATTGTTACAGTAAAATATAATCTGCATAATAAAATGTATAAAACATTAAGAACACCTAAATTAGACCAGTAATAAAAATGTGTAACAGGCATTAGTTTATGCAAATGCTACAGTGGTGGTTCAATCCATCACCCAACCAACAAGAAAATGGTTATAGCAAGTGATTCACACACTCAGTGTTACACTACAGAGACACACAATGGGTCATGAAAGTGCTAATGGGGGTGTAAACAAACAGCAGAAAGCATGTGCATACATTTACAAAATTAACAAAGATAGAGCAGAAATCAAAAGCCTAGCTAGTTAGCAGCATAGATGAGGAATGCAGTTAAGCCATCACTGTCACAAGATTAAAATAGCATCATTTTAGTACATTTCTCTGCTTTGTGGAAAGAGCTTGTAGACTTAGTTGTTCTGGTTAATTACAGATGATTCGGACAGTATCAACTGTGTACTCAAAGTATATAGAATAAATAATGCCTCTGGCCCACCAACCAACATGCTACTAATTGTAACATTAAAATGCCCGATAGTATCAGTGTTGCATATGTGCAACCCAAATCATAACTAGAAACATTGCCAGGGAAATATGAAAAATCTTTAATAACATTTTCTTATTCAAAACATAAGAAAGAAAGGCAGCATAACCTCCACAGCAACACAAAGATCTTACTTGACAAAAATCCAGATAGGTGAACATGAAATGGTGCTTTAGGCAAAGGTTTCCATGACATCTAACCCCACGCTTCAAAAATGAACATGCTGACTGGTCAGCCCAACCAACGTGCCTGTTGTAAATCCAAGAATATACCAATGGAAAAAGGTCCAGCTACCTGGACTTTTTTTTTCCATAAGTATATCCAATAAAAATTTTATTTTTCTATCTTTTCTTTTAATAAATTTACAAAACCGAAGACCTCAAATGAACAAGGAAGATGGCACAAAGAAAAATAAAAGGATAATCAGGTATGTTATGCAAAACTAAAGAAACATACTTGATTATCCCTTTATTTTCTCTGTTCCTGTCTCTCCTGAACGTTAAAAGTCTAACCTTTTTTTCTTAATTTAAAAAAAAAAAAAAAGCAACGGAAATCTTCCTTTCCCCATTGTTTCCTCTACATAGCACTGATGTACTGCATAAGCATGGGAACACAAGTCCCAACCCATACACAATACATCAGGAAAGCCCCAGGATACTGGAGAATATGTGGAAGGGCACCACAGTGCTGTTATACAGAGACATTATTTAAGTAAAGTAAGTATTTCTTTTCTTAAATTATGTCATTGTACAATAGCAATAACCAACTCCATGGTGTGCTATATTGAAGATTTACCCATGGTTGGCTTTATTTAATCACTCAGGCTTCACCCTTGTGATTAAACCACACCAACTGTCAGTAAATCTTCACTATACCACACCAAAGCCATCTGTTATTGCTATATTCACTTTTCAATTTATGTCTCCCAAAATCTCATATGCTTAGTTTTTGATGTATTTATCAGCATGTTATTCTCCTGTGCCCAAATGGTCAATTTAGTAAAGTTCTTTTTCAGGTATGCCTTGTCTGTAACACATGTAATCAGTTTACCCAATGTCAGGTCATCTGCATATAGGCTGTAGAATACCTCAGATGAAAAAGTTAGGTCTGAAGGATGCAATTTAAACAAGTAAGGGCCTAGGACAGAGCCTTATGGGACACCTTGACTGTAACCAAGAATTTCACCTGCCCAATTTCTGTATGATACTTGCCATATCCTATTTTTAAGCCATGCAACTATCCATCTTATCAAGAGTACATTGATATCTAGTTGTTCTAATTTACTGATCAGTGTTTTGTGTATGACCCTGTCAAATGGTGAAGTTAAATCTATAAAAATTACATCACAGCACAATTTTTCATTCATAGCTGTTATATTGTTATAGAACATCATGTTACGTGTGGTAATAGATCTATTTTCAACACAGGCATGCTGAAATATGGTTTCCAGTCCCAACCTATCCATTTCTGACAATAACTTATCCAATATTATCTTCTCTGTTATTTTTCCACAACATGAAATTAGATCTAGCTAAACTGCAAGTATTTCTGCTTCTTGAACTGTTTTAAACTGTTTAAAGTTGTTTTTGCACCTGCACTTTTAAAGTTTGTCCTGTTTGTTGCATTTATCTGTTGAGGCTACACACTCAAGTGCGCTAGCCTGTGTTACATATTTATTGCATTTTCCTGCTGTTTGTTGCAAAAAAACAAAAAAAATGATCCTTGTTTCCCATCTTTCCTGACCTAGAGTAGTCCAAATACAGGCTTTGCTGTATTCTGGACTTTTGGAAAGTTCCTGTGTTGCCCATTTCCTTTGTTGGATAAAGGGAGGCTTCTTTGTTCACCAGTGGCAGTGGGGAGCTGAGAGCAGCCTATCTATCCCTGGAGGAGTGTTCCCAGTGCAAGAATCTGATAGTCTATTGGCCGTTTTGGGCCAGTTTCTAGCTCTTTCAAGTCCCCCCTGTATAAAACCCGCTTTGGCGCAGTTTTTTCGCTTGTTACTACTCAGCCAAGCTCCTTGTGGTCCTGCAGAGTGGTGCTAGCAGCAGAGAGGCTAAAAGAGCGACTGCTAACCTGATAAAAGTGTTTTTTTTCCTGCTACTAGCTGGGCGACTGTCCGATCTAGCTAAACTGCAAGTATTTCTGCTTCTTGAACTGTTTTAAACTGTTTAAAGTTGTTTTTGCACCTGCACTTTTAAAGTTTGTCCTGTTTGTTGCATTTATCTGTTGAGGCTACACACTCAAATGTGCTAGCCTGTGTTACATATTTATTGCATTTTCCTGCTGTTTGTTGCAAAAAGAAAAAAAAAACAAAAAAATGATCCTTGTTTCCCGTCTTTCCTGACCTAGAGTAGTCCAAATACAGGCTTTGCTGTATTCTGGACTTTTGGAAAGTTCCTGTGTTGCCCATTTCCTTTCTTGGATAAAGGGAGGCTTCTTTGTTCACCAGTGGCAGTGGGGAGCTTAGAGCAGCCTATCTATCCCTGGAGGAGTATTCCCTGCACAGGAATCTGGAAGTCTATTGGCCATTTTGGGCCAATTTCTATCTCTTTCAAGTCCCCCTGTATAAAACCCGCTTTGGCACGGCTTTGCGCAATTTTGCACATAGTGCAGCATCGGGCAGCTCCGCTTAATTGGGTTTAAACCATTCTCGGCTCCACAAAGTCTGCTCTTCACTTTTTCCCTTAGAACTGATCTAGTTCTCATAATAAACACCCTATTCCTACTCTAAAGCCTGACACTTGCTCACTAAAGCAATTATATAAGTCAGCACTAAAAAATTAAAAGCACTACACCCTCACAAACTCCCCTTGAGTACCTTGTTCCCCATTGGCCCTTTTTTCAATTATAAAGGAATTCCCAATACTATTCTAGCATATCCAAAGGTCAGTTGTCAATCTCCTCTCTGGTCCAGCTGGTGAATCTGGGAATCTTGAGGCAATGTTACAACTGCCTCATGTACACAGACAAACTTCTCCTTCTCCCAACAAATTCCAACACATGTGAGAGATGCAACCATATAGCCAAACTGGAGGCTAAGCTCTCTCAACTCAGTACTGTTGTAACCAGTCAGGAGGAGGAGGAAACCACACTCACTACAATTCCAGTCTCATATAGACCTACCACGACAGCAAACCAAACACATAAACACACAAAAACATACTCGGAGGCTCTAAATAAAAATCTGCCTAAGCAGCAGAGACCTCCAAAGCAGACACCCAAGCAACCGCTACCCCAAAACAAAACACGTGCAACACATAGCTCACAAAGACAGTGTGCCGAACAGTCACAGCCCTTAAGGCTAAACAACACACCTGATACACTTGTAATAGGTGACTCTATCTTCAGGCACACTGATGTCCCGCTCACAAGGCTGAACAAAGAGAAGGTCACGGTGAGCTACCTGTCGGGTGCTAGGATCCGCCACATAACACAAGCACTCAGGTCACTCCAAGGCAAGTACAAATATGACTCAGTCATTGTCCATGCTGGTGTGAATGACCTGAGACATACCTCCCTGGACTTCATGAAAAGAAACATAGAGGAGCTCTCTGAGCATGTAGCCCAGGCCGGTATGACCCTGACCTTGAGTAGCATCTTACCCTCACCAAGAATGATGCCACAATATGAAGACAAGATGATCAATTTCAACAATTGGCTTAAGTATTGGTGTCATTCAAAGGGGATCCAATTCCTGTCAGCCTGGGATGACATGCTCGACAAGCCACAATGCTTCGCTAGGGACGGCTTGCACCTGTCACCCCTGGGCTTTCGGATATTGGCAAAGGCTCTTGCCACCCCCATAGTGCCTTTTTTAGGCAAGGCTCAAAAGACAAACCCACCTCCATAGGTATCACAAGGGAAAAGAAACTAAGAGTAATGCTACTCAACGCCAGAAGTCTAAACCTCAAGATGCACGCACTCAAAACTCTCCTTAGCATGGAGAACATCAATATCTGTGCAGTAACAGAAACCTGGTACAGGGATCCCGAGAGCACCCCAGCACTACCAGGTTATACCTCATACTATGCTTTTCGGCCCCAAAACTTGGATCGAACCACAAAAGGAGGGGGAGTATCAATATTCGTCAAAGATACCCACAACTCCAGGTTGTTGGCACAGCACGAAGCATCAGACACTATCCATGTGCAACTAACAGTGGGTAAAACTGCCTTCCAGTTTATAGCCTGCTACAGACCACCCTCCCAAACCCAGGAACCCCACTCGGTCTTCCTGAGAACACTGGAAAATATGAAGGTCTCTCCAAACATCATTATATTGGGTGACTTCAACTACCCAAACATAGACTGGGAGCATTACTCTAGCTCCAACACTCTAGCCCAAAGGTTCCTAGAATTTATAAACTTAAATGCTATGGAACAACTTGTTACCACTCCCACAAGAGGGGAAAACATACTGGACCTGATCATCACCAACATGGGGGCTATATGCTCCAGACCAGAAGTGTATCCCTCACTGGTAAAAATCAGACCATAAACTAATCTCACTGGATATTCACATCCTGACCCCCACCCCCTGCCCAGAAAATCACAGTGAAAAACTTCTCTAAAGCAAATTTCACACTCCTCAAAACCGAGGTGGAATCCTTCAAAGCCCCCGGGCCTGTGGAAAATACAGCCCAGACCGCAGAATCCTTTATAAACGCATTCTATGAACACCTTCAGGAATGCATGGATCATGCGATCCCAAATAAAACCAAGACCCAATCCTCCAAAGGCAGGCATCCTGTCTGGTGGACCCCAGCCATAAACAAACTATACAATAGAAGGAAGAAGCTACTACATGATAGAGCAAAATCCCAAAAAGGGAAGGCATCTCTGATCAGTATTAGCAAAAAACTACGGGCACTCATAAAATCGTCTAAGGCCAGCTTCGAGAGAAAAATTGCACAGGACACTAAGGATAATCACAAGGCTTTCTTTAGTTATGTTAGGAACCTGGGTGGGAATTCCCAGATATGCTCAGAATTAGTCCAAAATGACAAAAAATACACCGAACCCACAGACATTGCCAACATCCTAGATGACAGGTTCAGTGCAAACTTCTCCACCCCCTCCCCACAAAAAGGGCAAATATCTATCCTAGCAGAGTGCTGCCCCCCTGACATCTCAGATGCTCAGGTAAGAGCCATCCTCTCCAAAGCAAAAAACACAGCATCAATGGGACCAGATGGTGTCCCAGGCTGCGTCCTACATGAACTCCAAGAAGAGCTAAACCCAAACATAAAACTACTGTTCAATCTCAGCCTTACTACAGGATATGTACCCAAAGAGTGGCGTACAGCAACAGTGGTCCCTCTCCACAAAGGTGGTGCCTCAACGGATCCTGGAAACTATCGCCCCATAAGCCTGACTAGCTTGGTCTGCAAAGCTATGGAAAGGATCATCATGGACCTCATAAATAAAGATATTGGGGACCTACAGACACTGGATCCTACCAAGTTCAGCTTTGTTAAGGGCAGATCCTGCCTCTTAAACCTGGTCGATTTCTTTGAAACAGTCACCAAGGCCATTGATGAGGGGAAGGTGGTCCACACAGCCTACCTGGACCTCGCAAAAGCCTTCGATACAATACCCCACTCGGGCATTATAGATAAGCTCACCAGCTTAAATATAAACCCCTATGTCACTAGATGGGTTGCAAACTGGCTCAAGGACAGAACCCACATGGTTAGAATTGCTGGAGCCATGTCAGACTCCAAACCAGTTACAAGTGGCGTCCCACAAGGCTCAGTCCTGGGACCTCTCTTGTTCGGTATATATTTCTCGGAAGTACAGGCCAACACGGAAGGACTATGGCTGACCAAGTTCACAGATGACTGCAAACTAGGCACCATAATCGACTCTCCAGCCGACACAAGCATCCTACAAAAGGGCCTCATAGAAACAGACAACTGGTGCCAGAGCCATGGCCTCAAGCTAAACGCCAAAAAGTGTATAGTCATCCCCTTTGGCAAAAACAAAGTGCCCACAAATTACCACATAGGTGGTAATCCATTAAGTACGGAAGAAGTAATTAGGGACCTGGGGACCCAAGTTGATAGCAATCTCTCATTTGAAAACCACGTGGCCAAAGTGGTTAGAAAAACATTTTATATAGCCCACCTAATCATGAAGGGATTCACATCTAGATCAGGTGAGGTCATCATGCCTCTTTACTCATCCCTCATCAGGCCCATAATTGAGTACAATGCCCCTTTTGGGATGTACCTTACCAGACACCTGCAGCAAATGGAAAGACCCCAAAAGTACCTCACCAAGAGGATCAAAGAGCTCAAACAGATGCCATATGCTGCCCGGTTAAAGAAACTCCAGCTCTACTCAGTGGCATACCGCCTGCTCAGAGGCGATCTGTGCCTGACATATAAAGCCATGTCCAACCCGGAATTAATGGACATGCTGCACCTCAGAAAATCCAAATCCCATCGAGCTACTCACTCGAGAGACTTGAACCTCAGCACTGAAATAAATAGGATATGCTGGAGGGACAGATTCATAACCCAGAGGCTCCCTTCACTCTGGAATAAAATCCCAGTCCAGGTTAGGCAGAGTCCCTCATTGATTCTCTTCAAGAGGAAGCCTGATGAGTGGATGGGAGATCATAGGTTTACCCCGGGTATCACTTCTGTGTCACTGTTAGACAGAGGCACAGTATACTAACCTCGAAAAAGGGCATAGCAAAATTCATTTAAAATGGGTGGCGAAAGCCAAACACACTCTGGCTAGGCTTATAAATGCCCTAGGGTAGATAGCCTAGTATGAACCTATGAACCTATGAACTTAAGGGTCTATATGACTCTGGGTTTGTTCTACTCTCCTTTTCCTTAAAGACAGATTTAATAAGTGCATGCCTTCGATATTGAGGAATCTCCTGTATTTATATGATCTAGTAATTAATAGATATAATGGTACTGAAGTTCTTGCTGAAGTATTCTCAGGTCATTATTACTAATTCTGTTTCCTCCCCATGCTTTGTTTGGATCTAGTTTGTGCAGTTCTTTTTCAACGTAATCTAATTTGATTCCAGTATCTGAGGTTATCTGTATGTCACTAGGACAACTTATCACCCACTTTTTGGAGCCAAACTGTTTTGCATCAAATTTTGTAAACATATCTACAATCTGTTGAGCCTGAGAATAAATTTTAGAGTCTACTTACAGTTTAGCAATTTGTATGTCTTTACTCCCTCCACATCTTATGTATCTATAAAAAGGTTTCCTATTATGCTCAATATCCTTATATAAATTTTCTTCAAATTTTTCTTGATCTTGTCTCACACTTTGCTTAATTTGTTTGTCCAGCTTGCTTATTTTAGTTTTCAAAGTTGTAGTTAGACCTCTCTTCCATTTGTTATATTTTTGTCTCTCACCTTAACCAGGTATCTTGTTCTTATAGAAATATATTCCCTGACGTATGCTAGATTTTGATGTTAAACATTTTTTTTTTTTTTTGCACTCAAACAATTTCTCTTTCAAAACTTTCCACATTCAATCTGCAGTTTTTCCACTGAACACATCACTCCAGTTAGTGTTACATAGTGACTGTTTTGCTTCCATATAATCTGCAATTAATCTTCTGTGCGTTCGTTTAGATTTCAAGTTTGGCATAATTATCTAGCAACAAATTAACCTTTATAACCCCATGATCACTGCACATCGGTGGTGGTAAAACTTGACTTGAAGTAACAGTAATTTCTTTAGGAACACAAACAATATCTAGTATGTTCCATCCCTGGTAGGTTTTTTTATGATCTGAAGCAATTGTTGTTCCTAAATATGTGTTGTGAATAATTTTCTTACTAATATTGTTGAATCAATATTATTCCAATCTGTTTCTGGTAAATTTAAGTCCCCAGCTAATACTATTCTCCCCTCCTGTGTTTCATGCAAGAACTGTATGAATTCCTCTAGGTCATCAGCACTTGACTTTGGTGGTCTATACACTCCAGTTTTTGTATGTTCCAGGCTTGTCTTAGTTGTCACATTTACACAGTCTATAGTATTGGTGTTATGACTGAACATGTAATAATCACAGATCTCATAACTATCTTTAATCCCTACCATAACACCTCCACCTGATTTTTTTGTTAGAATGTCCATTACAGTAAAATCATTTATACCCTGGCAGAACTGATTTCTAGTCATTGTTCTTTAACAATGTTTAACAAACAATAACAACATCAATCTTGAGGAAACATAACAAAGTTTCCAATTAAAAAAAATATTATTAATGCTCCTAGCATTAACAACCATCAGAGATGCATCAAATATTATCTGTGAACTGTTAAATGTTTGACCTGGCAAAAATCCTGTCTAGTGTTTGTCAAATATTGCAAAATATCTGCTGCAAAAATTATTTTCCCTGATCTTGAGAAATGCATGTCATCCTGTTTGAATACATGTGTGCCCAAAACTAGGCTTGGATGCTCTACACACTTCCATTTCTTAAAATGGGACATTTTTTTCCATGTAGAATTTAGCCAAAAAGTCTTTTCATTCACAGTGACCAGAATATCCTTTCTATATGTGATTTGTGAAAAATACACCCTAACACCAGTATAAGGTATACTATCTAAGAGGGCTGTAATTTCCCAACTAACAGTCAGAGAGCCGTTGCGGATGAGATCATTTGTACTGACATGAATAAAAACAAATCTGTACTTCCTTACATGAAGGCATTCCAGGGCTTGATCACATCTGCTATTTTTGCTCCTTGCAAGCATAACACTATTCAATGTTCATTATCTTCTCTGCAAATGTAAGTATCAGTTCCTCTAATAATACAATCTCCAATTACAGGAATATCTTTTCTAACCAGATCTAAGAATCTTCAACTTCTAATATAATAATATCTACTCTGTCAACTGGTACGAAGAAATGATCTTCATCACCATTAGTCTTATTAATCCCACTGTTTTCACTGCATATTAAATTTGTAAACATACAATTCTCATCCAGCTGGCTTTGTACATCCACAGCTTGAGCCATGTAGTCAACATTTGTCTTTCGCTTCTGTTTTCTTACAGTAATGTTCTTCAACCCTTCCATGTTCCGTTTTGATTTCTTCCTTTTTACCTGCTCCTTGTCTCTTTTTTCTACCTTTTATTTTGGAAAAATTATGCCTTTTTCTGTAGGCTGAAGGTTTTCTGATAGAAAAAGTTATCATTCCCTGTAATCTGTATGTTACATAACAAAGCAGTGTCCTTTTTAGTGTGTATTCTCTTTACTTTACAGACATTTATCGGTTTATTTTTCTTCCTTGTTATTTGTTGTGAACTTCTTCCTTTCTTCTTTTTTTTGTTTCCT
Organism: Protopterus annectens; assembly: GCF_019279795.1. NCBI lineage: Eukaryota > Metazoa > Chordata > Ceratodontiformes > Protopteridae > Protopterus > Protopterus annectens. The sequence goes on along the minus strand of NC_056737.1, from coordinate 474,026,951 downwards.
TCTAAACACTCTGAATCCTTAGCTTGCTGAATACTTGCATCCAGAATTCCAAAGTTGTCAGGGGCATAGTCTTGTTTCATAGGGGTTGAATGATCTTTACAGACAAAAGACACATCATTTCCTAAATGTGTTCTATTTGCTCTTTGGCTAACATTATTTATCTCACCAGCCAATCATTAATATATGTAACAACAGTTGCTCCAAGCCATGCCAATTACACATGTGCAATTATCATCAGTAAGATTTACTTCTAATAATGGTAAACACATCATCCAACTTTTAACATGAGGAACACAGATCACCAGTGTTATCAGGTGTTACTTTTAAACATGCATAGCATTTATTACACTGTACAAGATGTTTGTGCTTTAGCAAAGAATTAATGACATACTTAATTAAGGAATCCATATTCAGCTTCGAACAAATAAAAAAAATATAAAAGAAAAGAATAATCAAAATCAGTAACCACAGAATTCAAAGAGAACAAAAATCAAAACTCTACGAAAAAAATCACACAAGCAATATGCAACTAAATACTAAAGTAAGTGCAGTAAAGTTGTTGGAAGATAAATTACAGGCAGCAAATACAGACAAAAGTTCAATAAGAGGTAAATAGCCCAATACCATACATCTCAAATGTCTCTGATTTTGCAGAATGCTCATGATTTTGTTTTAATCTTACTTTTGACCTGTCCTCATAAGTTCTCAGGTGATCAATGGTGATTACTGTTAAATCAATAATGTAATAGTTTACACTTGCATTACTATTGTTTAGAAAATGCACGTTGATGCAAAAAATCTTTAAGGGCATCACAGTGCTATATAAAAACACATTGTTTTATTTTTTATGGCCTTTGTGATACAATTATTTAAGAATTTTGCTTTCCCAGGAGTCCCTGAAAAAATTATATTGGAAAGTTTGCCAAACAATTTGTTATCAATTGGTAGTAAGGGTTAAAATTTGAGGACAGAAAGAGGCTATAGTGCAGCAAAAATAAGTGTCTCACTGTAAGTAGATGGATAGTACAAGGCAACAGTACATGAACTTTGTCTCTTGCTGTGAGCTATCAATCACAGCAGCAAACAGCTCAAATTACCTTTGCTACTATAACAGATACAAAGGGGAGGTGTTTGGGGGGGTGTGTTTAAGGACTGCGGCTCAGGCATAACGAAAGAATGAAAATTGGCCACTTTAGAAAGAAAAATAAGTAACAGGCACAGAGAATACTATTCTGTATGATTACTCCTGTTTTTCTTTTAAGTAGCCATTGTTGTTGTTGTTGTTTGCCTTTCGGCTTTTCCCGGTAAGGGGTCACCACAGTGGAACTCCGGTCCGCTAATGATTGGCAGTAGATTTTTATGAAACGCCGAGGTGCCAGCTCGACGCTCAACCTTCAATGAGGGCAAGCCCATTTACGTACGCATGTCTTTCGAACGCTACCCAACCGCGGGGGGGACATGCAGACTCCACACAGAAGGCACTCCCAAGCCCAGCCGAGAATCGAACAGGAGAACCTCTTGCTGTGAGGTAACAATGCTACCGCCATACCACCGCGGCATGTATTGAATAACAAGAAATGGTAATTAAACCTGACTGACTAAAAGAAAGCAGGGTATGTGTGAAAACACATGTAAAGTCAGTACACTGACAGGAGCTTAGGGGCTATGATGTAATATTTTAAAGCCAAACAGTGCATTGTGGGATATCTAGAGTCAGAGTAAAAAATTAAGATGCTGGACCCCATGTGGACAGACTCTGGAATTACATTTAATGAAAAAAAAACAGTAAACAACAAACCAAACAGTGTTTGACAGGAAACAAATAAAAAAAAAAACCCATACCAGATGCTACAAAGAACCTTTAATGTTTTATTTGCAATTTAACAGCTTTCAGTCCACACAAGACTGGAACTTCATCAGAAACATTGCAGCCAAATGTTCTCCAGTTTAAAAAGCCTTAAAGGCACCAAAATGTAATTGAATTTAAAGGTATTCTTCATAAAAGATACTTTACTTGTTAAAAACCTTAAAAAACACAAACTAAAAAACACAGTATAAAAACACTACATGAAATATGCAGTATATAGAAAATATACAAAATATAATACGTATGTTAAAACGGTCATGCTTTAGCAGCTTTAATTTGCAGGACTGGCTTAATATAAACTACATTGTTGATCCCCAGAGGGTCACATGCATTAAACAATAATTGCCAAAATAGTTCCCTCTATTCAAGATCAAGTTCCCAGTCATCACCCCTGTTACAAGGTGCAATTTTTTCCAAAATACTGAAGGTAAACTTTTTAAAATCATGACTTGCAACAGAGTGTTTATATAAAGCATTTGCATCAAGTGCTTTATTACTCACATAAGTATGCTAATATATTCTAGTTCTTAATGGTTCCACTGTCTTACCAACATAAAAAGCCAGACAAGATGAACAAAAGGCAATATATACTACCCCTTTGTCTTACAATTATAGTTCCCCATTCACAGAAATTATTCTGTGGTAATCTGGGACCAAAAAAACATGTACCTGGCAGTATATATCTACACTGCTTACAAACCCTGCAACACTTCATGCCTAAATTCTTATTTGAAGTGCTTAGCACATCATGGTTCTTTTCTAAAATCACCTTGAAGTTACTATTTTTGTAAACAAACTTGGGCTGCTGCCCCAATTGATCAATCATCTTGAAGGCTCCAATACAGTCTTCCAGTGACAGAGTATAACTTTTTTAATAGAAAAAAATCTCCCTATTTAACTGAATAACAAAAGCCTGAGTTAAATCAGTGTTTGTTGTTTTCTTATTGGTAACCATTTCATTAGCACAACTCAATAATGGACCATAACTCATATATCTAGTCTCAGATATCCATTTAACAAGGTCTTTCAATAACTTTAACGGATATCCACAGTCCATAAACAGGCTACAAAGTTTATTGGCTTCTTGTTTAAAGACAAAGTTCTCAGATACCAGTCTGCTTAGCCTAATAAGCTACCCTTTGACAATGTTCCTTTTTTTGTCACCAAGGATGCTGACTAGCAAAATGCAGCTATGCATTAGAGAAAGTATCCTTTCTATATATCCTGGACTAATACCTGGCATCAGGCAAATTTTTGCACACTGTAACATCAAGGAAGTTAATTAAACTATCGCTGGTCTGAAAAGAAAATGTCAAAAAGCTGGTGGAATGGTTAAGGAAATCAATAAAATGCTCTAACTCCCTGATGTTCCCTTTCCATAAAATAAAAATATCATCACGTACCTCCTATAAACCTCAACCATAGAAAAGAGCGGTGAAACAAACACTTTTGTCATTTCCTGTACCATAATACCATATTAGTAAACACAGGGGCTGAATCTGTCCCCCATCTCAATGCCCCTGTGTTGCTTATAATATTCCCCATCAAAGTATGTAAAATTGATCAAGAACACAAGTTCCATATACTGGAATATAAAGTTAGTCTCAGGATGGTCAAGCTGGATACCCCTCACCATAGCCCCAAGGAACCATTTCAAACCTTCATCATGTGGGATGATGGAAAACAAATCCTTAATGTCAGTTGTAACAAACAGAGCATCAGGCAAAAAGGCAACATCAGCAATAGTCTGAGGAAAGTGCTGAGTCCTTCAGTAGATGTTTCTTCCCTTCTGGAAACAAAAAAAGTTAAAAAAAAAATATAGAGTCCAAAAGTGGTGTTCATAGGTTCATAGGTAGGTACTAGGCTATCTGCCAGAAGTTATTTATAAGCCTAGCCGGAATGTGTTGGCTTTCACCGCCCGCTTAGATTAGTTCCCTGTGCCTCTGTCCAGCAGAGCCATTGAAGTGATCCCTGGGGTGAAAATATAGGAAACATAAAGACATTATGAAATAAACATATTTTTTCAGTTTGTGGGTGTGGTTCTCCTTTAAGGAGTTGGAAGGCTGTAAAACTTTTTTTTATTACTTGCCAGCAAGACTACACACGTTTCTTAGACTAAGAAGTAAAAAACACCAAAAGATGCACCAGGAAGACTCCAATAAGTAGCTTTTAGCATAGTCAAAATTTAATATTCGCTATTCGTCTAACAGACATCTTCAGAAGAAGTCTGTTGGACGAATAGCGAATATTAAATTTTGACTACGCTGAAAACTACTTATTGGAGTCTTCCTGGTACATCATTTGGTGTTTTTTGCTTCTTGGTTTTGTCTTTGCACCTTTGACTGGTACTGCTGTGGTTTTTAGTTAAGTTTTTTAGACTAAATTATATGGGAAGTGATTTTGGTTAAATTATGGGCTAAGTCAATTAAACTCTGGAAGATAAATAAAAGTCATTATTTTAATGTGAAAGAATTATTACAGGCAAAAGTTCCTAAATTGATTACTGAACCATCTGGGCTGAAGTGAAATTATTATAATTGTAACCATTGGTAGCAAATCTCAATATTATATTAAACGATAAAATTATTACTCATCCAAGATTTCTATTATTAAATGTTCTGTTTTTTTCTAGATGTTTTTTGTCCTCATGCCTGATGACCATCAGGCCTTCCCCAGTGGGACTCTATCCATTCATTCTTACATTCTTGGGGAATTATCTCAGTGGACCACTGGAGGCAAGTGCTTTCTGGAGAGGCCATCATACAGACAGCTATGAGGGTTACTTGTGTCCTTACTGGTATCCCAGCAGTTCAGCAATAATGGTATTTGGCCTAACCCTACCTCTTGGGTGGGGGTGATGAGCTACCTGCATTACTATGGGGATACACAGTGTGTTCTCTCTATGAGAGCATACTTCCATATGCTTGCTAATGAAGTCTACCAACAGGTAGTGACTTGGTGAGCTGAAATTGCTCCCTTTTCAGGATACATACCATGATGACACCCCGCCTCCAATTGTTTGTGTCTGTATGTATCCTTCTACAACTCAACCTTCCATGAATACAGGTATACCCATCCTCTCCTGCCAGGTCTGTCAAGAACCCAAGTCACTATGCATGAAATAAGGAAAAAATTGGATTTTGGATGCAGATCCTTAAGGAAAATAGCAACAGTCATATAGAATATTATATTAATAAAGCAGCAGAAAGTATACTAATAACTAAGCTAGCAAGGGAATGGAAAAAGGAGATTCTGACAAAAGGGATGATTGCAATTAGGCATACACAGGATAGACAAGGGGGCTGGAATTTACTGGAGTAAGCTGGCAAAAGAACCAAGGTATTGGGAACAAATAATTAGAGAATGAAAGTTAATAGAATGGTATGAGGCAAGAAAACATTTGGACTGCAGGCTAAATTGCTTCCCTATCAAGAACTGATATCAGAGTATAGGCAAAGAGAAATAAATAGGGGGATCCTATATGAAAGACCAGCACTGGTAGAATTTTTAGTAGACTCTAGAAAAGAAGGTGCTATTAAAAAGGGATAATTAGTAGGGCATATAAAATATTGCATGATAGCTACAGGAATCAATCAGAGGAGGTTAGAAAGAAGCAAGTCAGAAAGAAACAATGGGAGGGCATATATATATATATATAGAGAGAGAGAGCTCCCTAGCTCCCAAATATGCAACAAAGTCATGAAGATTTAGGATCTTTGATTGGAAGTGTTTGCATAGGTATTTTTATACCCCAAGCAGACTTCAAAGAATTTTTCCTCAGGTAGATTGCAAATGTTGGAGGCTTGAAGGGGAAGAAAGAGATGTCTGGGAACATATTTGCTGAGAGTGCAATGAGTTGGTAGACTTTATAAATTCCCTGCAGACTACTCTGTCACAAATACTGGTTGACCAAATTGGTATGACTAAGGATACATTTTTTAGCTGTGATACAAAATCAGAACTGCCTAGATGTAGTAAGGCCTTGCTGAGTTTAATTCTAGTGGCTGACAGAAAAGCAGTTACTAGAAACTGGAAATCAAAGTATAATCCACCAATACTAGAAGTAGCGAATATAGTAAAAGAGATAAAAGAACCGGAAGCGGGTCTTTAGAAAAGGGTAGGAGCACATTACACAGAAAAAGAAATGGGAATTGTGAGAACAACAAATGCAGAATAATGTTTTGGAGGAGGGATGAGGTTTAAGGTAAGTCAGGAATTGAATAAGCTATGTAATGTTTGACAATGACTGCATAGAAGATTATATGTGATGTATAATGTTTGCAATTAAAATATGTCAATATGGTTTGTTTTCATTTATATAAACAGATGATTGTCTATGTCATATGTTAAATCTGTTTTAGATCAGCAGATCCTGTTTGGGCGTCCTGCAGACTACTACAGCACGAGAAATGAGAAAGACTTTTTGTGCTAACTGCAAGTACTTTTGGCTTAAACTGCTCGATTTTTGCTGATTTTTTTTTTTGTTAACTGCACTTCTCAGAAAGCTTTAAAAGTAGACTAGCTATTTATTCTACCATATTTCTGCCTTTTAAGTCATTTTTCAGTTTGTGCACTTGCCTTGCTTTATTTTAAAAGTTTAAATTGCTAATTTTGCAAAGTTTTAAATTACATTTACTATTTAAGGTTACACACTCAAGTGCATTATCCTTTTTGTGCTGTATTATTGAATTGTTTTAGCCTGTTTTAACAAAAATAAACCCAACCCCCCCCCCAAAAAAAAAAATACTATCTTGTTTGCTAGTTTCCTGCCTTTTTCTAACTAGTATAGTCCAGATCCCAGGCTTTGCTGGTTTCAGGACTTCAGTTTTTGTATTCAGTGCTATCCAGACCTTGCTGTGGTAGAGGGAGGTGCTACTGCTTACTAATGAGAGTAGTGAGCATTGTACAGCCTATCTAACGCTAGAGGAGTGGTTTATTGTAATTTTATTGGCCATTTGGGGCTGATTTCTATCCCTTTCAACTTTCTGGCTTAAAAATGCATGTTTGAACTTGTTTTAGATCAGCAGATCCTATTTGGGAGTCCTGCAGACTACTACAGTACCAGAAATGAGAAAGAGAGACTTTCTATGCTAACTGCAAGTACTTTTGGCTTAAACTGCTCGATTTTTGCTGATTTTGATAATTTTTGTTAACTGCACTTCTCAGAAAGCTTTAAAAGTAGACTACCTACTTATTATATATATATATATATATATATATATATATATATATATATATATATATATATGCCTTTTAAACCATTTTTCAGTTTGTGCACGTGACTTGTTTTATTTTAAAAGTTTAAATTGCTAATTTTGTAAAGTTTTAAATTGCATTTACTGTTTAAGGCTACACACTCAAGTGCTTTAGCCTTTTTGTGCTTATTTGCTGTATTATTGGATTGTTTTAGTTTGTTTTAACCAAAAAAAATACTATCTTGTTTGCTTGTTTCACACCTTTTCTAACTAGTATATTCCAGATCCCAGGCTTTGCTGGTTTCAGAACTAAAATTTCTGTATTCAGAGCTATCCAGATCTTGCTGTGGTAGTGGGAGGTCCTACTGCTTACTAGTGAGAGTAGCAAGCATTGTACAGCCTATCTAACAATAGAGGAGTGGTTTTCAGCTCTGAAATTGTAATTTTATTGGCCATTTGGGTCTGATTTCTATCCCTTTCAACTTTATGGCTTAAAAACATGTGTGTGCGCATTTTTGCACATCACGCAGCACTGTGGGGCTAAGGTTAAACTATTCCCAGTGCCAGAAAGTCTGCTCTTCAAATTTTCCCTTAGAACTAGCTGGTTTCTCAGTAGTAGCACTAAAATCTGAATCCCTGTGACTAGCACTTGCTCTATAACCTGCAGGAAAGCACTAGGAAGCCTTAAACTGATACAAACACTCAACTCTCCTTGTATATAAGGAGAAATTAATTGTAGGCACTAAACAGCCTATAATTGCAAAGTACCTTGCCAAGTTAAGGGAAAACAGCTCTTGTACTCTACAAAAAAAGCCAAACCAGGCATGTCCAAGGGTCAGCTTCCAGTGATTTCTCCTGTCCACCTGGTGAGTCTAGGCATACAATGCAGCAATTGCCTCATGTACACAGACAACCCTCTCCTCCTACCACCCAACACTACAACCTGCAAGAGATGCACTTACATAACCAAACTGGAAGCAAAACTTTCTCCAGCCAAGATTGTGCTAGACAGCCAAGAAGAGAAGGTTAACACCTGCACTATACCTCAAGCAACACATAGCCCTTCAAAACCCACACCACCAACACCCACACATAGTAACACTAAACCCACATATGTGGAGGCCCTTAACATTAACCTGTCCAAGCAACAAGGACCTCTAAAGCTGATACTCAAACACCAATCACAACCAAAGTGACACATAGCTCAAAACGTCAGTGTGCCACCCAACAACAGCCCCTAAGGCAAGACAACGTACCCAACACTTTAGTCATAGGTGACTCCATAGTCAGACACACTGATGTCCCACTCACCAGGCTGAACAAGGAGAAAATTACTGTCAGCTGCCTGTCGGGAGCCAGGATCCGCCACATAATGCATGCACTCAAGTCACTCCACAACAAGTACAAATATGACTCTGTCATTGTCCATGTAGGAGTGAATGACTTGAGACGTAACTCCCTGAACTACATGAAAAGAAACATTGAGGAGCTCTCGAATCATGTGGCCCAGGCAGGAATGACCCTAGCCCTGTGTAACATCCTGCCTTCGCCCGTAATGATACCACAGTATAAGGACAAAATGATTGACTTCAACAACTGGCTAAGCTTCTGGTGTCATTCAAAGTGGATCCTGCATCTGTCTGCCTGGGACGACATGATCGACAAACCACAATGCTTTACCAGAGATGGTCTGCACCTGTCGCCCCTGGGATTCAGGTTACTGGCTAAGGCTCTTGTCACCCCCATAGTGCCTTTTTTAGGCAAGGCTCAAATGACAAAACTACCGCCGTAACAAATAAAAGCATGCAAAATCTGAAGGTAATGCTACTCAATGCTAGAAGTCTAAACCTCAAAATGCACTCTCTCGAGGCACTCCTAAAAATGGAGAACATCGATATCTGTGCAGTAACTGAAACCTGGTTCAAGGCTCCAGAGGGCACTCCCGCAATACCAGGCTACAACTCTTACCACACTTTTCGGCCACCAAACCAGGACCAAAACACTAAAGGTGGAGGAGTGTCCATATTCACCAAAGATATTCACACCTCCAGGCTAGTTGCCCAACACAATGCATCTGAAATACTACAGGTGCAACTAACACTAGGTAAGACTGCAATCCAAATTGTAGCTTGCTACAGATCCCCCACCATACCCCAAGATTCTCACTACACCTTTCTAAAAATACTGGAAAATATTAAGACACAACCTAACACCCTAATACCGGATGATTTTGACTACCCTGCCATTAACTGGGGAAAACTACTCGGGTAACAACACCTTTGCCCAGTGGTTCTTGGAATTCATAAATTCCAATGCACTGGATCAACTAATCCATAGTCCCACCAGGGGCTGAAATATCCTTCACCTGGTCATTACCAACATGGGAGATCGATGCTCCACACCAGTGGTCACCCCCTTGTTGGTCAGGTCTGACCATAAGCTAATCACCCTTGACGTCCACATCCCACCCCCACCCCACCCCAGTAGGGAAACCTCCATAAAAGACTTCTCCAAAGCCAACTTCATGCTACTCAAGTCAGAAGTGTCAAACTTCATGACACCCATGCAGACGGGAACTGAAAGTTTGACTGCCGAATCCTACACTAAATCACTGTACGAGCATATCCACGTGTGCATAAATCGTGCCATTCCAAATAGAGCCAAGAAGCTCTCCTCCAATAAAAGGAAGCCAATCTGGTGGTCCCCTGCCATAAAAAAGTTATATAACAGAAGGAAGAAACTGTTGCAGAAAAGAGGAAAATCCCAGGATACAAAAAACTCCCTTACCAGCCTCAGTAAGAACATGAGATCCCTCATAAAATCCTCCAAAGCTAGTTATGAAAATAAAATTCCCAAAGATTCTAAAGTCAACCGTAAGGCATTCTATAGTTATGTCAAGAATCTAAATGGTAATGCTCAGATCTGCTCTGAGCTACAACAGAATGGCACTAAATATACTGATCCCAAGGAATGTGCCAGTATCCAGGCAGATCGATTCAGTGCCAACTTCACCCCCCTCTCACCCCCTAAAGGGCCCATCTCAATACCAAAAGATTGCCAAATACCAACAATCATGGCCAGACAGGTAAACAATGCACACTCCAAAGCTAAGAATACAGCATCCATGGGACCAGACGACATCCCGGGCTGTGTACTACATGAACTACAAAATGAATTGGCACCTCACCTAAGCGTCATGTTTAATCATAGCCTCACCACAGGCTTCATGCCCAATGAATGGCGCACAGCTACAGTTATCCCACTCCATAAGGGGGGATCCATATTGGACCCTAGGAACTATCGTCCCATCAGCCTGATGAGCCTGATCTTCAAAGCCATGGAATGCATTATCATGGAACTTATAAACAAAGACAATGGCAACCCTCAAACACTGGACCCTACCCAGTTTGGTTTTGTGAAGGACCTATCTTGTCTCCTCAACCTGATTGACATCTTCAAATCAGTCTCCAGAGCTGTGGACGAGGGTAAGACGATCCACACAGCCTACCTGGACCTTGCTAAAGCCTTCAACACCATCCCCCACTCTGGAATCATAGATAAACTTACTAAGCTGGGCATTAATCCCTACTTCACTCGATGGGTCGCAAACTGGCTTACTGACAGAACCCACACTGTAAAAGTAGCCAACTCCAATTCCAGCTCCAGACAAGTGACAAGTGGAGTACTACAGGGTTCAGTCCTGGGACTGCTCTTGTTTGGCATCTACTTCTTCAAAGTACAGGCCAGCACCAAGAGACTCTGGCTAATAAAGTTTGCAGATGACTGCAAACTGGGAGCCATTATCGAATCCCCAAGTGATGTGAATATTCTACAAAAGGGCCTTAGAGAGGCAGATGCTTGGTGCCAGAGCCATAGGCTCAAGCTCAATGCCAAGAAATGTACAGTTATCCCCTTTGGGAAAAACCATGTACCCATGAATTACCACATAGTGGCAGTACACTAAACACTGAAAGTGTGATAAGGGACTTAGGGGCACAGATGGACAGTGGTCTCACCTTCGATAACCACATTGCCACAACAGCTAGGAAATCCTTCTATGTGGCACATCTCATCACTAAGGGCTTTTCATCCAGAAAAAAGGAGGTCATTGTCCCACTGTACTCATCTCTAATTAGACCCATTATAGAGTACAACACCCCATTTGGTATGTACCTCACAAGACACCTGCAACAGTTAGAAAGGCCACAGAAATACCTCACTAAAAGAATCACAGGCCTAAAGCAGATACCTTATGCTGACTGTCTAAAAAAACTCCAGCTATACTCTGTCACATATCGTCTACTCAGAGGCGATCTCTGCTTAACATACAAGGCCATGTCATACCCAGAGCTGTTGGACATGCTACACTTAAAGAAATCCCAGTCCCTCAGAGCCATGCACTCCAGGGATCTAAACCTGGTCATCACAATGATCAAAACATGCTGGAGGGATAGGTTCCTGTCTCAGAGACTCCCCATACTCTGGAATAGACTGCCCATACATGTCAAACAGAGCACCTGTTTGGCCCTGTTCAAAAGGAACCTTGATGACTGGATGGGAGAAAGGAAATTCACCCCGGGGATCATGTCAGTCACCCTGCTAGACAGTGGACCAGGGAAGTAAATGTTCTGGGTAGAAATAGCTGGGGAACTATTATGGCTAGGCTTGTATAGGCCCTAGGGCCAATAGCCTAGTACCAACCTATGCAAAATGAATCAGTCAGAAAAGATTGGGAAGAGAGATTTAGATATGCAATTCCAAAAGAAACGATGAAAGAACATATGTATGTCTCCAAAACATGCAAAAAAGTCTAGAAGATTTAGGATTTTTGCCCAAAAGTGTTTACATATATACACATTTATATCCCAGGTAGACTCCAAAGAATTTTTGCTCAGGTAGAAAGCAAATGTTAGAGGAATGAAGGGGAAGAAAGAGGTAACTGGGAACGTATGTTTTAAGAGTGTAATGAGTTAGCTTTAAAAATTTCCTGCAGCGTCCTCTGTTGGGAATACTGGGCGAGTAAATGAAGGTAACTATGGAAATTTTTTTTTTTTTTAGTTGGGATACAGGATCTGAATTGCATAGACACAGTAAGGCCTTGTTACATTTAATTCTGTTGGCTGTCAAAAAAGCAATTACTAGAAAACGGAAATCAAAATCTGAACCAACTATACTTAAAGTAGTGAATACTGTAAAAGAGATAAAGAACAGGAGGTGGGATCTTTAGAAAAGGGTGGGAGTAAATTACATAGAAAAGAAATGTAAATTGTGTGAACGAAACATGCAGAAAATGTTTTGGAGGAAGAATGTAGTTTAAGAGAAGGCAGGAATTGAATAATGCATGTAATGATGTCTAGATTACAGAATATATAGCAATGGATCTCCTACTATTCATTGAAAGCACATTTCACTGAAACACATTTGACTGTGCATAATTCAGTGAAAACACAATTCACTGAAAGTTATATATGGCATTTTCCCCACTGTAGTGCGACCCTGGAGTTAGTATATATAGTAAGGGGGTTCCCCACATTGGGGGGTGTGGGGGGCATAGCCCCCCACATATTTTAAGTATATATTATTTTCAGAGAACAGTAATATATTGCAATTGCAAGTATCCATGTATATAGTTCAAAATATTTAAAATATGTGGAAGGCTATGACCCCCACCCCCGTTACTATATATACTAACTCCAGGGTCTCACTACAGTGGGGAAAAGGCCGTATAAAACTTTCAGTGAAATATGTTTCAGTGAATTGAGCTTTCAGTGAAAAGTGCGCACTAATTTGATTTTCAGTGAAATGTGCTTTCAGTGAATAGTAGTAGACCCATAGCAATATATATGATATCTAATGTTTGTAAATATGAACTTATTAATATGAGCATATAAATCTGTACGGTTTCAGGCAGCTAATACAAACTCCCACATGTACAGATAAATCTACAAATAAAGAGTACATACTAGACTGGATACTTACTAACCATCCATCCTCAGCACAACAATTTGGTATACTACCCAACACTCTAAGTGATCACCTCCCCACCTTTGTACTAAGACAACACATTAAACCGATAAAAAAACATCCCTTCAACAAATATGTTGCTCTAAAAACTTCAAATCAGATGACTTTATAACAGCCTTAAACTACAGCAACTAGTCTCCACTTACCTGCCTTCCACTGAATATGGCAGTAGACCACTTTAACTCTACCTTTCTAGATATACTTAATCAGCTAGCTCCTCCTAGAACAATTACAGTTAAATCCAACAATGCCCCCTGGCTCTCCAAAATCACGTCTACTTCTAAAAGAAAGAGATAAGGCCTAAGACACCTGACATAGCGATAAAACTAACTCAAATAGACAAATATTCCTTGAACTAAGAAATAAAGCTAAAAGACAAATAAGGAATGATAAAAAAGCCACTACTCTGACATCCAAGCTAAACACAACTCAAACCAACAGAAATTCAGGGCGGCTATTAACAAAATTCTACAACCAGGGAAAACTAGTACCACACCTCCAAACATAAATGGTACCACTAACAACATAGCTACCCAATTCAATGACTACTTCACCAATTTGATTCTTAAACTGATTACTCCTTCTTCCATTACTTGTCTCCCAAATCTACATAACCTCCCAAACAACCAAAAACCTCTTTTCACTCAGACCAGTTCTAGCCAGTCTCATCTATAAACATCTGTCTAAGATAAAACCTACTACCCTCACAGCAGACAAACTCCTAGCTGAATACCTATGGATCACAGCCAAAACCATCACCTACCCTGTTTCTATATTAATTAACATATCCATAGCTGAGCAATCAGTACCTTCCACTGTAAAATCTCTCACACAATTCCATTACATAAAGGTGGTTAATTAACTGAATTATCCAACTACCAACCAATAGCCATATTATCCCTATTGTCAAAAATATTGGAAAAATGTATACACTCTCAGATACTAAACTATCTCTTATCCAACAACCTTCTTGCCAAAACGCAACATGGGTTCCATCCATGCCATAGCACTACCACCGCTTTCATCAGTTTTACCAGTGCTGTCAAGCAACAACAGAACCTAGGTAATCTAGTCCCCACTGTCTTTCTAGATCTGTCTAAAGCATTTGATACGGTCTGTCATGACAAACTTCTAAATGTCCTGTCTAAACTCAACCTGGGTAAATCCACCCTGCTCTTGTTTAAAGACTATCTCTCCAACCACCAGCAAGCTGTTAAGTGGATGGACTCCCTATCTCCCCTCCTTCCAGTTATCCTAGGCATACCACAGGGATCTATACTTGGACCCCTGCTTTTCACCATTTTCACAAACAACCTACACACAGCCACCCATCAAGCAAATTTGTCCAATATGCCGATGATGCCACACAAAATTCAGTAACAGTTTATACCATACAGTGATTAGACTTCTGAACTCAGGCACTATTCCCAGGGGTCTGGACACATAAGTCAATGTTTATTTATTTGTGCAATATGTACTTACATATATTTCAAGTAAATGCAATAGTTATTATATCCATAGTTAGTATTATTTAACTCACTCAAATGCAATATTGAACAAATAGCTTAGGCATTTCAAAAGTTGTTTTGTTTTACTTTAAATAGGGTAGTTAATTTAACTCGGGAGGGTATTTTTTCATATCAGTGTTGGTAAATGTCTCTGCTCTTTCTTGCATGTATTGGGAGTACTATTTTATTTGATAGTTATGTTTATTCCTTTACTTGTATGTGTTGTTTCATTTTCCTTTGTAATCTCAAGAATTGAGCTGATGCATGAAATTTCGTTAGGCTACAAGTGTAGTTCTAAATGACAATAAAATTTACTTTGACTAATCTGCTCAGCTCCCTTTCTCCAAATTCTTCAAGAAAAAACCCAGGAAGCATTCACTGCTATAGAAACCTGACTGTCAAACTCTCAATTTATTCTAAATCCCAAAAAAACCCAACTCATGCTTTTCTATCTCTCCAAAGCTACTGAACCCACTCCCCCTTTTAAAATATCATCTACGGACAACACCCTCATCACCACAGTGCCAGAAACCAAACTACTAGGGACAATCATCGACCAAAATCTTAAATTCGATAAACATATAGCCCAAACCATAACTAAAGTTCATAAAAAAACTTGACAGCCTTTATTGTTGCAAAAACTACCTGACCACAGACAGTAAAGCCATTAAAGCTAGAACTCACCTACTCTCCACATCACTATATTCATCCCATGTTCTAACCAACCTAAACAAAGGTGACTTAAACAAAATAACCACTTGCTATAATAAAATAACAAAATTTGCTACCAACTCCTATCAATCCCATCCCTGTCAGGCCCTTAAGCAATTAGGTTGGCTAGAATTACCCAACTTGTTAAACTTTAACGAACTTACCATGGCACATGGCACATCAAATAGTCTACCACTACCACCCCAATAAAACACCAGGTCTAACAAGTCTACTCAATCCCCTGCGACAACAACCACCAACTAAGATCCACAAACAAAATGCTTGTAGAAATATCCAAATGCAAATATACATCAGGTGACTCCCTTTACTCAAGTGCAGTTGCCAAAATCTGGAACTCCCTCTCCCTTGAAATCAGAATGTAAGATAACAAAACCAACTTCAAAAATCAACAAAAGTCCTACCTAACCAATTCCTGGATATGTAACTGTCAAGACCCAGACTGACTTAATAAATACCTATTCCTTCATCATTATTAGCCATAAGTGGTATATTCCATGATAAAGTGCTACAGTTGCACCAGGTACGAAACTTCATTGTGTATCACTATCTCATGTTAACCACCCGTACCTTACTTTCTGGGTATTATTTTATGTATTTTGTAATGACTATGTTGAATATATTTGTATTGAACATTTTAAATATTTTTTTGCATCATGATTATGTTGCACATCATTGTATTGAATGTCTTGAATATTTTTTTGTATTGTGATGTACTACGTGGAGCTTCTCTCCCCGGGCCTCCACTAAAAATGGGCAATTTCAAATGTAAAATAAATAAAAATGATTTGATTACTTTTATATAAATGTAAGTTTGCCTATGTCACAATTGATAATTAATAAAGGTGTTAAAAAAGAGCCCAAATCACTAATCAGTCTTGGGTTGACTGGGCCATAGTCAGGGTTTTATCCTTCTATGTCACAGGAACTGGCATTAAATGATATAACTGGTTATGAATTTATTAGAGATTCTCCATAATTCCCAGATAAATTTGTGAACTTATTATTTCACCAGTGAGCTATCTGCATGCTGTAAATCTATTGTATTCTGTTCTTCATAACATTTAAAATAGCAATGCATATTTCCAGAAGGATTTTGGAATTTAGTCAAGTATTCATGGTGCTGCAACTTAATCGTGCAGTTGTGAAAGTGTATAAATTCATCACTGTACTCGGCTTTTGTAATTTGTGGTTTCACATGTGATTTTTCTTTGGATGCAAATATCTGGGCAGGTCTGTGGAGAGATTCCTGAAAGTAACATATTTTACTAAATATATATATACTCAATATATTATGTATCATAATGATAATGCATCGCCTATTAGGTTTGCATCCTACTTTCCTGGGGTAGTATTGATATACAAAATATATAAACAAGAAGGAACATACATTTATTGAACTACATAAGCACAAAGAATAAACAGTTTGAAAAGTTTGAATCATCATGGCAAAAAGCTATTTTGGTATGCTTTAGAATTACATAACCGAGGAAACAAAGATATTTGTAATGATTATATTATACTTTATTAAATATTATGTCATAAAGCAATGCCTAAATTGAACAGATAGCTCTAAGACTCTGTTTAAGGACTTTGGAAGAGTTTAGTAATGTACTGAAGCTGACTTTGCGGATGTTAATGTTTAAAATATAGATTCTAAGTGCTTTTTGTTATGTATCCATTTAGAGTTTTTTCAATCTGTTTACTGATTTACTTACTATATCTTCTTCAAAACCTAAGCCTGCATATAATTCTGCAATATGATTTTATTTATGCATACAAGTGTGTGCATTTCAATTTATTGTATTTTATGTTTGTGTTTTGTGTTTATATTCTTACATTTATCTGGATAACAAACACTTTCAAACATGTTGGCAAAATGACCTAGAATTATGTAGGGCTACATATGCTCTTCTTCTTCTTTCGGCTGTTCCCATTAGGGGTCACCACAGCGGATCATCTGTTTCCATTTCTTCCTGCCCTCTGCATCTTGCTCTGTCACACCAACCATCTGCATGTTCTCTCTCACCACATCCATAAACCTTATCTTAGGCCTTCCTCTTTTCCTTTTACCTGGCAGCTTCATCCTTAGCATCCTTTTCCCAATATACCTAGCATCCCTCCTCAGCACCCACTGCCTCACTCCCAACACAAAAGATAAAGAGATCAATATATTAAGCAGTATAACTGTGACAGGATATGATATACTGAAGTCTGACTGCTCATCTGGCAGAAGACTAGCATTTTGTAAAACATCTAGTCACTGGAGCAGGACTGAAAAGAACACAGATGAGAAGGACTCCTTCATCACTTTAAACCTAAACTGTCTCTTATAAGAAAGAAATATTATAACAGGTTATTACATATCTTTAAGATTCAAGGGTACCATCCAATATCCTCAAGGAATAAGGGGGATTAGAGCTTGAAGAGTAACCATCATAAACTTTTAAATTCTAAACCACTTATTCAGATCTGAGAGACTGGGGATCTTGAAAAATACTGTATCTATACATTTACCAAGCCTGAACCCATACTGTGAGCTACAGTTTGGTATGCCCAGAGATATATTTTAGGTTACCTAGATACAACTGTTTCCAGCAGATCTGCTGTATCTTTGATAGTATAAGGGTCTATTTTGCCAATTATGTCAGCAGAAATATCTCTACAGATATGAAAACAACAGCCACATTTCAAATTGTTATTTCCAGGCATGTTATTACTAGCCAGTATTTTGTACAACTCAGTAGTGTATTCAGCAGTTAGGAGCAACAGGAAAAGAAGAAAGGATGCCTCCTACAGGAGGGGACCCCAAATTTTCTTCTTTTAAAATATCAGCATCTGGACTTTACAGGAAGGCAAGATAGAAACAAGCTTTCAGGAGGGAAATGGAATCAAGATGGGCAAATCAACTGTCAGATAGATAGCCACCTCTTCAAAAATAAAAGCAAAATTCTTCAGCCACCATCATGTGTGTGAAGCCAGTGAATGTGAAGGATTCAAAATGGGTAGCTATCTATATTATGAGAGGAAACAAAATTACTTAGTCCTAAAAACAGAAAGTGGTGATTATTGCAGAGTTTTAAAGCAGTTTTACTTAGACTAATCAACCAAAACAGCACCATCATTTATGAGATATAAGCGTAATGCAAATCAACATAGGCTTAAGACTACTTAAAAGTTCTACAGACCATCTCCTTATCTAGCACAGAGTGCTTTATTAATGCAATTGTTCGTTCAATAGAGTTTTCCTTCACTATTAGACACATCAATTGAATAGCAAGAGAACTACATTGCTGAAAAAGTAAAATGCCCCAGAACAATGCACAGGAAGGAGAGTGGGATCCACTCAGCATAAATCAGATCTTCCCCAAAGACATAGGAAGAGAATTTCCTCACATCTTTTGCCCAGATAAATTCTGACAGCACTTTCAAAATTACTATTCTGTCAGATCATACAGGCCAGAGAGTAGTCAAGAAAGGTATGGGTTGTAAAAAAAAATAAAAGTTGTTGTCTGTAGTGGACTTTTTTAAATCTTAGTGGGTAGATTAATGACTTTCTAGTATGCATATACTTATTTATTTTATTTATTATTTATTTGAAGTGTTAACCGGGAAAGTCTGACTGAGCTAAAAGCCTTTTTTCAGCAGAGGTCTGGGGAGAAAAGCTCCACAGAAGGACAATCAGTGTTACAAACTTATCATTAAGACAGATACAAAGTGAATAGAGTTTAAAATTTAGGAGTTTACACAACAAATCCAAACAGAGATAATGCACACAATCTAATAAAGTAAAAACAGTTGAGTTAAATGCACATAGTCTAAAGAGTAAAACATTTGAATTCAAAGTGCCAAGCAGGGTAAGATTACCATACTGATCTGTATAATTTCTCAAGGAAAACTAGTTAGCTGTACAGATAGGGGGAGTGGGTATAGACAGAGTGAGATAGCAAATAGAGAGACTGGAAAGAGTGCTTTAGTATAGTGGTTGTAAGAAAAGGTAGTAGAAGTCAGTTGAGATGGGAAGAGAGTGGTGTTGTTTAGGGAGGAAGGTTTAGACTGAGCTTCTTACAGTGACAAATACAGGAATTAAGCAAATATTCTTTTAGAGATTTTTTTGAATTCATTTACATAGGGTAATTTTCTGATGTACAGGTGTAGATTGTTCCAGGCTAGGGAAGAAGTGTAGCTGTAGAGGTTTTGGCCTCATATACTTGAAAGCAGCTTGATCCACTTGCTTCTGAGGCAATGCACTATGAGATGTTGAAATCATCTAATATCAGGGTCTCACTTTGTATATGAATGATAAGCAAGTTCATAATGTCTTTTGAAAGAGAATTGGAGATATCTGGCTATTACCAGTACTCTATCAGTTGTTTCTTATAACTATAGAAGAGTATACAGGAATTTCAACTTATCTCATATATCAAAGCCAGAACCTGCCCATTTCAGTGCTGATCCAAAAATGCATGCTCTATCCTTTATGTGATACTTTGCATACATTTAAAGATAGTGTAATCCTCCAGGGAGGTCATTTGTCTTTAATATACACTTTGGGACAGGTCATAACATTGAGGACATCAGGTCTTTGGTGGGATACCAAAACTTAAAAGTCTAGAATTTTCCTTATGCCCTTTAACATTATCTGAAAAAAAAAAGAATACATTTGGAAGTAATCCATCAGGTTTGCTAAGGTCAGCCAGCAACTTAAAAATGTCCGGGAAGGATCCTAAGTTAGAATGCAACCCCCAGTTATTAGTAGTTAAGCTGGAGCAAATGTATTTATGTATTTATTTATTTGTATTTTTTTTCTGGAGTAGAGTACTGATCTCCATGGACCTTTTTCAGATTCAGCTTGGGAGTGATGTCTGGTTAAGTGACATAAAGGGGAATACTCCTTCTTACTTAACCAGAAATATTTTGCTCCAAGAACTGTGGCCTTGACATTTATTTACAGATGTGAATTTTATGACATTTCTTGAATACCATCCCACTGCATGTATTATAGTGGTCTCTGCAGTTCAACTCCATTGGACAGTCTGGAATACATATCTCATGCAGCTGATCACACTTTAGTCCCCTGGACAGTCTGGAACACATGTCTCATGCAGCTGATCCCACTTTAGTCCCTAGAAGGATTCTACACTGATTTTCCTTGTCAAATAATAGTCTCCTTGATATAAATATAACAAAGAGCATTCAAGAAAATGATGGCAGCTAGAATACTAGTTCCTCGTTTGTTTTCTGTCTGACATTGCTTGGTAACAGGGCAATGAATGCAGCCAGGAGTGAGTACCATTTCTTCCAAATTATAGTGAAGAGGGTAACTGGCCACGGTTTAATACTTGGGAGCATGTAGTTTTATATCCTGTATCTGCTGCATGGTACATAGAAAGCATCAGTACTAAACTGAACAAGCTGACGTAGGAGACAAGTGTATATATTTAAATCTTAGGTAAGAAATGGTGGATAGATAGTATGACTTTTAAATCTTTAATGGGAAGTAGATGGATCAAACACCAATGGGTGGCCATGGTGGTGCAGCGGTTAGCATTGCTGCCTCACAGCAAGAGGTTCTCTGGTTAGATTCTCGGCTGGGGTGCCTTCTGTGCGGAGTCTCCATGTCCTCCATGTGGTTGTGTGGGTTTGCTCCGGTTTCCCCCTACATCCCAAAGACATGCTGTAGGTGGATTGGACTCAATAAATTGGCCCTAGGTGTGAGTGTGCGCATGTGTGCACCTCCTGTGGAAGGTTGGGTGCTGGGCTGGCAACTCAATACTGTAAAACTCCACTGCCAATCGTGAGCAGACAAGTGATCTGCTGTGGCGACCCCTAACCAGGAAAAGCCAGAAGAAGATGGAACAAACACCAGTTAAAGCAAAACAACCACATATTCATATGGGGAGCATCCATTATTATCCAACACAACCTATGTCTTTCAGAAGTTAATTTGTACTCTGCAATTTGTTACTGGCTACATACTGTATATGGTATAAGTGATGCATACCTTATTAATGAGGCAGTGCAACACCTGTGCCTCACAGCAGAAGAATCTGGGGTTTATTCTTGAACGTCAGTCACTTTTTTTAACAGTACTCCAGTTTTCTCCCACATCACAAAATCATGCTGACTGATGAGTTTAAGCAGTAAAACCACACTAATTATTTAGAAGTTTAACTCAAGATTATGTAAAACTGTAGCATTTTTATCAAGACATACTAAAAGCTAAGACTGCAGTGTTGTCACGCAATGTTTTGGACAGGTGCGGGCCTATTAAAAACATTCTATGACAAGTAACATAGGTATTACAGTAAGGCTGTACACATAGTCCAGCCTTAAACTACCATTGCAACTAAACTCTATTTGTTCCGCCCTCTCGGAGACATCAAACAATCGCGAGACATCTACCCCCCTCCTTCCCTCAGAAACGAGTTCTGCAAGATCACCATCTTGCGTCATCAACCGTTCGGCAATCTCCGACGGGTGGAGGCTCAATCAATCAATCGTTTATAAAATCGAGCTATGAAAATGGAAACCTGCTCTTAGCAAAATAAAAAAAAATCTGATACATCGATTTTTGTTTGAAAACTATTTTAAGTTAAACTGTAAAAAGAAATATAGAATAGGGCTATTTAAAATGAATGCTGATTGTATTTGTTTGATTGCTTTCCCCTGAAGTTGGCGTTTGTGTCTCCTTCCCCTCCCCCCGCCATGGCTCCCCGTGTCCCTGCTCTCTCTCTCAGTGAGTGAAAGTGGCCGCCTCTCTGCTGCTGTCGGCCTAGCGCCTTGCATACTCGCTCGTAACCTAGTGCACCGCCATCTTGGGTTTGGGAAATCTGAGAGCGCAAGAGAAACGGCGAGGGAGCGCTTCGTGAAGCGAGTCAAGAGTTAGGGAAGTGGCAGCAGCAGTGACGGCGGCCGCCGCGGAAGAGGGAAAGGGTGAAGGCCACCACCTCTCCCCGTGCAGTGTTGGGGCCCGAGGTAGGAACGAGGGACTGGGTCACTCTAAGGAAGTATGGCCGGGTATTTTAGTAGGAGGAGAAATGGTTGCTGAGGGAGAGCGAGCTTGTTGACTGAGTCAGCGAACTGAAGAGGAGCGGGGCTGGAGAAACGGTTAGAGTTGTAGGCCCTACGGCTGGCTCTCGGGCTCTAGCTGCACCCCATCAGTCGCTGTCTCGTATGTCTACATTGTATGTAGTCTGTACATGCCTGTAAATAAACTGCTCCAATGAGATCACATGAACAGTAGGAGTGTTTTGTTGTTTTATAGTGTAGTCTGCATGTTGGTATGTGAGTTTAGCATAGGGTGTAATATGGTTGTTATCTTACTTTTATTTTGAGCTTTACTATCTAAGAAGTGAGTGCACGCCTTTTCAGTTTGAAATTAGATTGCTGGTGTATTTGGAATATCACTTGTAATATTTGTGTGACATCAGTATTTTGGCTTATTGTAGTTAGTAGATATTGTCTTGCATGTGACTTTGACAGTATGTGCTTCATTTTAGTAAACGTGTGATTGTATATTTGTTCTCTGATTATGTTCTGAAATACTGACAACATTGGTTGTTTGAATCTTTTGGTTTTGCTTAATTTGGGAGAAGAGGTGACTTTCTTTGCAGTGTCATCGTTTATTTATTTCACAGCTGAATTCTGGTTTTGGATATTTAGTTTTTTAGGATGTCCAAGTACTGATACAGTGTTTCAAGTGAAAAGTGATTAGTTGTAGTTGGTAGAGCAAATCAGTTTGCAGCTTAGTTTTGTTGTGAAGTTGCACATCAGGGGAGCAAAAACTTTAGTATGTAGGTGTTGATTATGAAATTAATCTCAAGAAGTTGTTTTTAGTTTTAAGTTGTGTAATTAGCAGAAAGGGTTGTTGGGGATGCATATCATCGATGCACAATGCAGTTGTTGCGTGGTGATTGGTAAATTGTTGTCAGTGTTAATGGGAATTCCAGTTGTCAGATTATCTACAAGCATGGGTTTTCTCTGGGTGCTCAGTATTCCTCCCATATTCCAAAAACGTGCAGTAGTTTTGATTGGGCACACACTAAATTGGCCATAGGTGTGAGTGTGTGGTGTGGGAGAATTACTGTGGCAGGGCTAGCCACCTGGCGGTATAAAACTTGGGTCTACATTGTCACTTGTTAAAAGTGACGTCCCGACCCCATGTGCAAAAATGGGAAAAGGGGTTATGGATGGATTGAGCTGTACCTGAATGTATATAGTGGCTGCTTGTAGATAACAAGGGGATGCTTTGCACAATCACTAGCTTTGCTGTTTGAAGCGTCAAACTTAAGATTCTCCTAACATGGCTTCCTTTTCCACAAATATGGTATGAGCATCTGAGGATAATTGTATTAGATGTGGGGGTATTCTTGTCTAATCCTTTGATGTCAAAGAGGTAGCAACAAGACAAAACTCACTTGTGTACTTAAATGCGCTCTAGTTTATAGTTAAGATGAAAATGTTTCTTGTAAAATTTTCTTCTACTGCACACAGTTCATTGATAAAGGAGTGAAGTGTTTAGTTTTGAATGGAGACTTGTATGTCATGTACGTGACAGCAGATTTGATGCAGTAGAAGTGCAATTACATGTGTTGTATGTTTGCTTAATTATCACCTATACTACTGGGTGGCTAGGTTGAGTTTGTAAGAGATGGGTCGTGCATAAGTGAGTATATGTTTGAGATATACATGTTCAAATAAAATATTTTTCAAGTTCAGGGGAGAACAGCAGCACTACATCTATGTGCATATCAACTAAGTGTGAATAATCCATGCTGATTATGGCAAATCATGGTTTTACACAAAAACTCTCTTGTAGATCCACGTATCGTCCAAAGTTGGATTCCATTGTACACTGCACCTATCAGGGAGATGCACACTTGTGCCGTAGTGTGATTCATATAACAGTGTAGTTGAGCTTAACTTGCATAATCTTTTAAATCTGTCCCAAATTATGCGTTTGCCTCAGTTCTTCATATTGGGTTGAACTTGTATTCAGTGCCAGCAGTTCATGTAAAGCACCACTGAGCTGAAATAATTTTTCAGTATTGGGGACAAGCAGAAACTAGCTGGGGGAATGAGTCACTGATTCATTAGCATCTCTTGAGCAGTACCCATACTTTACTTTATAATTTTAATGCTTTTTCACTCTTAATGACACGAGATTTTAGTGCTTAAGTTTTTTTTTCCCTGCTGTCCACTCGTGTCAGGGTGCTTACAAACTGAATGGGTATTGCAAAAGTTAGTTGAAATAATGAAGGAACTGCGTTGTCCTGATTACTAGCATGCACTCGCAGTGCAAATCTGTGTTCCTCTACAACTATTATTCCAGTAGAGGTTAGCGGAACACAGAAGAGAATAGTGGATACTAAAAATCAGAAATAGTTCTGCAAGGTAATGTCAATTCATTATTCTCGTCTACAAAAACTTTTGTGTAAAGATGTATCAGTTCATCACATTTGACTAAACTGTTTCAATGTTGTGCAACAGTAAGGAATGGGAGAGAGAGAGATTCAGTCACAAGAAGAATCCTGTTCTTGTGGCTGCCATGACATAATGGGGAAAAACTTTGGAAATGGAGGTCAAAACAAGCAGAGTGCTTAGGCTTTGAACTGGTAAATGGCTATTACTGCTGTAAAATGAGAAGTAGGGGGACAATGTGTGAGACACCTTTCAAAATCTGTACTAGGAGAGCAGTACTCTCAAATCGGTCCAAGTTTAGATGAGACTACTGCAGCATTTCCTTCTTGGTTGTGAAGAAAACGGCAAAGAAATCCAAAGTGGTGAAGAGTACTGTTCTCATAATTAAAATACACCATCTGTCTTCACACTGAAACCCTTCCACTGTAACTAGCAGTTGTTACTTCCCTAAGTAGTGAAATGTGTTGGAAAAAAAGCATCAGTTCAACGCATAAAAAATTCCTATGAACTGCAGTAAGGTTAGATGGGCTCCTAGTTAGCATGAGTTAGTTGCAGATTTTCCACGTACGCTTCCTTTACTTCTCATGTCTTCACTTGTAATATTGTCTTAGGCTACTTAAAAACAGTGTGTCTAAGGCATCTGGTTTCTACAAATTGCTCAATTGCCTTTGGTGCAGCCTGAGTAAATTCCCACTATGCCTGAGTGCAACGACTATGAATGCTGCCAGTTGTTTCACAGTGCAATTATTTTTGAGATGCCAACGTCCCACTTGTTGGCTTTGTATCTTGTATAGTAGTAGCTGCTGCTTTTTTTTTTTTTTGTGCAGTGTCTTCATGTTTGCATTTATGTTGTAGTGTTTTGCATTAAACACAATGTTACTGGTGTTTCATAGAAGAGTGCATTAGCTTGTTTTGTTGGTGCAGGAACAGAACTCCCTGTAGTTGAAAAACTTCTGTTTATAAATTTTTGATGGCTGTAGTATGTGAGACTTTAACTAGCTTAGCAGACAAACACAGAAAAACATTCTTTGCCACGATCCAGACTATATGCAGTATTTGTAGTAGTTTTAATAAGCACACAATTGTTTGAGATGTAGAAAGTATTAAGTTGTATGCTGTTTTGTGAAAGTAGGCAGTTTAACTAAAAAACTACTTTATACATATAATTGATCTGCTATAACTGAAATATAATTTTTGCACATGGGCTCGGGGTGTCATTCAACAGTGACTATGATCCAGGGTCAAGGTTCACGCACTGGGTGGCTAGCCCTGCTTTGGTGGTTCTGTACCACATGCTCACCTGTGGCCAGTTTGAGTATCCTGTCCACCTGCTGGGTGTCTTCGGAATGTGAAAGGAAGCTCACGTAAACACTTATGCAACTCACATGGCCAAAACTAAATCAAAATATTCAAACTTCTGAAAAAATCACCTTGCACACTCCAACCCCTCGTTTGTTATATATACTAACTTCCCACGCAGACCCCAATCCCTCGTTCATTATATATACTAACTCCCAAGAATGCACTGCAGTGATCACTCAGTGGAAAAAAGCCTGTTATAAACAATCAGTTGATTTTTAGTCACATACACTGCCTTTTTCTGTATTCGACCAAGTATTTTTGACAATTGATGTGTGCTTGGTAAAGAAAGTCGGGGAAATAAGAGCTTGTCTAAAACTAGTGGGGCAAGTTTAGAGAGAAACGGGCCTGTGTAAATAGTTTGGTACACAAGATCTTGAGAAGGGCAGGGGAGGTGTGTAGGTAATAGTTTGTGGGTAGAAATTGGAGTTGACCTTCATAAAGAAGTATTTGATTTGTAGAAATATCCTGTTTCATGCCGAGAGGCATTTTTTTGTTCCCTGTCTGGAGGCAAGTAGTTTCCCAAGAAACAGCTTGGAAGGACTTTTGAGTGTGTTGATGTTTATTCAGTAGGTGGTGGAAAAGGGAATATGGAGTTTGGCCAAAGGGAAGAAGTTGCTTGACAAACTTTTATATTTTGCTCTGCATCTTGATGAGGCATTGAAAATTTTGCTCTACTGTTCTTGACAAATTTAACTTTAGTGACACTGTGCATTCATTCTCTCATCACATTTTTTTTGCATTGTTTGAACTGAGTGGATATGGTCTTCAGCTGTCCAATGTCCTTTTTCTTTCCATATAAATGTAACTGGCAGCTCTCACTCCCTGGTAATTGCCCTTTTTAGGTGTTTTATCTTGTGCCTGAGTGCCCAGACTGATTATGATCTTGCCCACTTCTTCCCCCTGTTTATTGGGACAGAAGCTAGTCTCTGGAAGGGGAAGCAGTCTCTGGCGCCTGCTTTGACGTATGAACAGATGTTAGGGCCTACTGTGCTTTTTGACTTGAAAAAGGTCTGCAAAACTTGCAAAGGCACCTAACACAAACTAATATTCTTGCCGTACCTTCATCTGCACTTTATTGTATGTGCTGTAATAAATGAGGTGATGATTGCTTTGAAGATGAGACTTGGCAGAGGCAAGTGCGCATCACCAGTGTATCTGCCACATCTGTGCAACTCTCAGCAGGTGACAGTACCCACAGCAGGCAGGACTGTCACCTTCCTTTTAGGATGTACAAATTGACAAGTTACTTGCTGTTGCTCTTCCAGCATCTGTGTTGCAGTCTGGGCTTTGTCCTTCTGCATTAAGCAGGCCATTCATTGGCAGATTTCATTGTCATCAATAGGCTTTAGCATCTGTTGTAAAAAGTGCTTTTACAATACTGCAGAAATGCTGCTGACTCCTGCAGATTATCCAAAGGTGTGTGTGTATTTGAGTGCATATGCACACTCTTATGTAATTGTGTCTGTGTAATAGATGTCACATTTGGGGTATTAAAAATGATAGTTGCAGGCAAAAAGTTATCAGCAAACTTTTTGTACACACTTTGGGGTTGCACATGTTTAGGAAAAGTAGAGGCTGTGTGATCTTGAGATGAAATCCTCATAGGGGTGTTGGGAGGCTTATCAAAACAAACTTGTTTTGTAATTATTTGTTTATTTTTGGCAGCAGCCATTTCTTTCCATTTATTGGACTGTCTTTTTACTGTATACATTGATTTGCTTGACAGAAATTCATGCTACTTTGATTTGGTTGTCCTCAACTTTTGTACTGATGATAGATGTTAGACTAAGCCGTACAAGTACAAGCTGGCAGTATATTCAAACATAATATGTACTCTTGTTTTTTTGTGTATGTATAGGGTTGTTTTAATGTGCGTTTATTAGCCATGTGTGCCCTTGGTATATAGGGAATACTGTTCATTTTCTTTGAAACCACACCTAAAATTCTTTCTTTTGTCTTGTATTTGCTGATGTTACCACAGGAGTACCACTTTTGGCTGTGACCCGGGGGGTGGGGGTGGGGGTTCAGAATCAGATTATAGTGTGGAGTTTTTTTTTTTTAAAACCGTCATTTCAACAGTGAATAGAAGGTGGATTACACACTTTGGTTTTCTAAAGAGTGAATCCATACTTTTCATCAGGTGGTAGTGCTAGTGAAGGAGAATTGGAAGTGCTATGTATTTTGCTTTGAATCATATTGTTCCACGTTTTTTTCTTTTCTCCAGACACCTTTATTGAATTATCATTTATGACAGGCAAATTTACATTCGTATAAATGTAATCACACTATAACATTTTACTTCACATATATT